>NC_016089.4:1957116-2226546 GCF_000004515.6 Glycine max | reverse complement strand
TTTGTACTCACAAAATACCTCAAAAGAAGAAGCAAAGCACAATTGTGACTCTTACTAATGGACAAATAAAAACATCCTAAGTGACGCCTCTTACATCATACGTGGTAAAAGTTATCTCTAATAAGAAAATAGTTTTAAGATTACACCACTTTGGTAAATACTTTTGAGAAATAACCCACTTTAGTAAAAAAAAAAATTACCAAATTTTGGTTTCTGAATATGTAAATTGGTGATGATTTAATTAATAAAAGAATAAAACTTCTAATTTAGTTTTTGAATGCGTAGAAGTTGCAATAATTATGTCATGTCCTTAGTTTTGTGGAACCATTTTGTTAATAAACTATAATGTTCAAAGATTAATTTGATATTAACTTGCATTTCAAGAAGATAAATTTGACAAAAATTTATAAAGATTAGAGACTAATTTGTCATTAAGTTGTACACAAGACATAATTATCACATTTTTTATACACTCAGGGACTAAATCAACATTTTCATTCTTTTTTAGATTGAATTATTACTAACATTCAAAGACTAAAATGATCATTTACCTTAAAGAAAAATAATCACATGGTAAAAATAGTTGAATAAATTATTATTATGGGCTAAAATACATTTTTAAATATATTTTAGGTCTTTATGTATTTTATTATATTAAGTTTAGTTCCTTATCTAAACTTTAAGTGCGTGAAAATGGTTTTTTTGAATTCAATGACAAAATTTGATTTTGAAACATGATTTTGAATTGATTTTTGATTAATTCGATATGTGAAAAATGTCTCATTGAATTCAGTAGTTTGAAAATAATATAACCCAATTGATGTGTTCGAATAAAAAAAATTCATAAACACAATGAATATTAAGTGAAAAATAAGTTTCATAGGGAAAAAAAATTTGATATTAGATTTTTTAACTTTCTAATTACTTGTTGGATTCACTTTTCACGTACTTTTTATCATCTTTATGACACTTTTTGGGGTGAGTTCTAGCATGAGAGTTTGAAAGTCTCCCATGGTGGGCATGTATTCTTGCTTTGGTAGATTTATTAATTTTTTAAGAAAGGGTTTGCAATTCTTCTTCTTTTTCCCCAAGTTGTTCCTTGAAACTCTAATGCCCCACCTTCTCTTTCAATCTCCCTCTAACCCCAACACCACCCTCTTCCTTTTCATTGTCACCGACAAGGCTCTCCTCTCTTCATCTTGTCACCTCCATCAAAATTGACAGAAGTTCCATCATGTTCTCATGCTTGCAACCTTCGTGTCATCGTTATTGTCGCACACTTGTGTTTGTGTCGTTGTTGCATCATCATTGTCTCCCAATTTGGCTTTTGTGTTAATTACCTCATCTTTATTTTTACCATGCTCGCATTTCTCACTAATAACGAAAATACACTAGTTTTTCTACATTTACGTTTCACCCTCAAGGTGTTTGTTCCTCTAGGCATGCTCCCCTTTTTTAGTTAGGGTTCTTTTTTGTTCATTGTTTGACTCATTTGATTTTATTGAGCATTTTCATTAACGTTGTTGATCTCCCTACCAATGGTATCGTAATGTTTGAGGGGTGTGTTTGTTTATTTTAAGAAGGCTAAAATATGTTTTTCGTCTTTATAAATATAAAAAAGTACGGAATCTATCCCTGCAAACTTTTTGGTGTATGTTTTATCCTCATAAAATTGAAATGTGATGTTTTTTGGCTTAGAGCTAGGCTTGAACAAATCCAAGCATATGACTCTAGCCCTGCTACCTATAACAACCATCATCAAAACCAACAGACCACCTCCATCATCAAACACCAAACACCATCCATCAAATCTGGTGGAGTCGGGGTCGACAACAAGGGTGGCTCATGCGCATTGTGATGTATCTAGCTGGTGCGGGTAGTGGCGCGCGGTGGAGGGGGTGGTGCAGGTAGCGGCGTAACAAGGAGAAGATGGGTAGGACCTCACGGTGATGAAGGTGGCAACACTAAGGACTTGCAATTGACGTAGCAAGAATTTTGAAGATGGCAACGAAGGTATGGCTGGTGTTGTGGCAGAGGATGAGGCGCTCCAATAAGAGGAGGCGAAGGGCGAAGAGCCCGATGGAGAAGTCCTTGTCGTTAGGGGAGGAGAGGATTTGGTGGATGCGGTTTTGGAGGGGGTTGAAGGAGAAAGAATCAAGGAAAAAGAAAGAGAAAATATAACTTCACATATTTAATTTATTAGACACACATTAGATACTTAGATTTGAATTCGTCTAAGCTTAATTCCGAGTAAAAAAATAACACATTTTAATTTTATAAAGACAAAAAATATACTAAAACTTTTATAAGAATGAATTCCAAAATTTTTAATATTTATAAATACGAAAAATATATTTTAACTTTTTAAGAATAAGCCTGGTTTGAAAAAATTTAGGAAAATTATTTTTGTTTAGTTGGGACTTTCTATTAATTTGTTTTTCACTTTTCCGATTATGATGAAGCCAATGAATAGGGTGGTGGAGAGCCAAAGTGCCACCTAAAAAAGAAAATGAAACATTGTTGGCAAAAAGCGTATCTGACAGTGACACATTGTGGACTACGACGGTAAGAAGGAGGAAGATGAACGGTGATAATTGATGATTTGATGAAACAGTGAGAATAGAGAATAAATAAAGGGGTAAAGTGGGAAAACAGAGAATAAATCACATTCATCAATTAAAAAACAAAGATTTAATGATCACGAAGTTACTCTCCCAATGTGAGAGACTTGCGAATGTCTTTCGTGCCAGAATTCGCCCAATTTTTCTTTTCAAACATTGATCATTTTGATTAACTTCAAAAATATAAAAAAATAATTAATCTTTTTAAAGAATAACAGACGAAATTTAGTGGTTGATCATAAAAAAATATGTGTGACTCATAAGATAATTATTTTATAAATGAATATAAAAGGTTATAAAAGAAAAAATAAATTAGTATTAATTTAGTCCGCAGAAAAAATAAATTTGTAATAATTTTATCGATAGAAAAATAATTTAATATTAATTTTATCAATTTTATCTTTTAAATTTGGACCATTCCTAATTTTTTTTGAAAACTTATTATATTTTTTATGGATGAAAATATTATAAATTATTTCATTATTTCCACTAAAAAATATTATGGATCCGCCATTATTCAAATTAAATATAATACAAAATTTTAAAAATTAAAAGTTTATTTTAACATCCTTTCACATCTTTTGAATGTAATAGTATTATGTATAAATTTTTTGTATTTAAAAATATTTTACTTCTTTTTAATCATTCGATTCATCCAAAAATTATTTTGCTTATAAAAGTAAGCAAACGAGCATTGAGTAAATTTTGTGTTTTTGCCTTTTATATTTATATTGGCCAATTTGTTATTTTTAAAAAAATAATTTTCCTTTTAAAATATTTTGTTATTTTTGCCTTTTATATTTTATGTTCTTTATGTATTTGTATAAATTATTTTAATTTTTTCCTTTTAAAAAAATCAACTCTTATGTATTCTTAAAAAAATCATTTTTTTATCATAAAAAATAAAGTGGCCATTGCTTTGTAATAAAAAAGTTTTGTTTTTTGTTTCTAATTATGTGTTCATGGAAATAAAGAAAGTGTTCATATTTACTTGTCCTTTATAGATTTCAAAATAATATTATTTACTATATTTTCAATTATACCCATATTTTCATCCAATTTAACATATTTTAACACTTATTATAAATGCCAAAATTGGAAAAAGCTCATGTTAGATAACAAGTGATAATTTTAATAGAAATGAAAATATTTATTAATCTATAAGTTATTTTAAAAAAATAAACAAATATGAAAGAGTAAAGATAGTATGTATGAGTATTAGGAAAAATAATCTGTTTTTTTTAAAAAAAAAAGGAAAAAAAATGTTGTACGATGATTTACAACTGTTGATATACTTGTAACATCATTCAAAATTGGAAATTTTAGACCGAATTTTTTAACAAAATATTTTTCAGCCAACCACCAAAATTTAAAATATATCTTAGGACGATTTTGAGACATATTACATGTTAAAAAAAGTTGTTCTTCAAATCTGTTTTTATTTAGTTTGAATATTTTCATCATGATCCTGGCACCAAAAACAATTCAGACGAATTTCAAAAGGAATGCGAACAAAATTATATATTTTTTTTCAACTTGTTTTTCTATATCCATATGAAATTTGTAGGAAATTTGAGAGGAATTTTAGACATATTCTTTAATCATTTTAATTTTTCATTACAAAAAAAAAATCCATCCAAACCCTGTTTCAAATTTAAAACGGAGCTTTGGACATTATATAATAATGATTTTTCTATCATTTGCACTACAATGTAAATGATTAATAAAATAAAAAAATATTTTTATTAAAAATTTAATTATTATATAGTATTGAAATAGAAATTAATTAATACTCATTTTTAAGTAATTAAAAGTAATATGTTTAATATTTCTGAAGTTATGCACCTAATACCTAATTGATAAAAAAATATCATTCCCAACTAACATTTCCGTTTGAATAAGGAGAAGAATCATCAGTGAGCCAATGCACCTGGTTCCCCGTTTGAAGATCGAGAAGCATATTATTACCATTTCAACACGCTTTAATTTGCAATAAAAAGGTATAATAAATTTCGTATTTTTTTTGGGTATTATATAATCAACGTTTTTCTAGATACAGTACTAATTAGTAGTAATAAGACTCTTATTTTTTTTTAATACGATTAAGATCCTTAATTAAGACTTTGTACGAAGAACGTTAACTTGGATCCACACTCAATGAATCAAGTTGTGGTTGAGACGTTAAATGACCTAACAAAGCATACGAGACAAGCATATTCTGCAAGTGTGTTTAGTTGGCATAATCCTTAATTCTTTAGACCGAAAGAAAAAAAAAAAGAATCTAGTATAATCCTCCTTAGTGACTGTCTCCAACCACCAAACATCTTATCTCATTTTAATGCAATAAATTTAGACGCAAATTTTTTTATTATAAAGATTTAAATGCAATTTCCCATATGCTTTTAATACTGCTGCTCAGTTAGAATTAAAATTAATTTCAGCTTACTAATTGTATACTAAAAATTTGCATTAAAAATTAGTATAAATGAACTACAATTTTGATTAAAGATTAACAACAAAAACATATACTAGTAATTAAGTAACTTCATTTAAGTTTTATCCTATTTTAATTACAGTATCAGTTAATAGTAGTAAATTTAAAACAAAAATGTTTGATGAAAAATGATAAGGAGATGTACTCTTAAGACGATTTTGAATGCATCTTTTTTTTTATCATAATTATTAATATTTATTTATTTATTAATCAATTTTTTAAAAAACAATCATTAAAATTTTTAAAAGCTTTCAAAAATTGTATTTAATTGATTCTCTATGGTGGCTTTGTTTATTAAATGGCATCAAAATTCTTCTTTTTATCCTTTTCTCTGTTTGACTCTCTCACTCTTAAAGAAAAACAATTTAATGTGTTGTCAGATAAATTTATGTGAATATAACAACGAATCTTCTTAGGCAGTGTCTTTAAAATATTAGTAAAAAATTAGTAATTGTTTTTTATTTATTGAAAATAATGTTATTAAAAATTATGGTAAAATGTATCAACAGTGTTTTCAAATAAAAATTTACTACCTTTTTTTTTTACAGACTCACCTTAATTCTTTAATAACTCTTTCGAATTCATTGTTCATTCAATTTGAACGTACATTATAATAATAAAAGTAATAAAATTAACATTCGTTTTTATCATATTGACTCATCATCAAACTTTTACCTATAAGTATTGGTAAATTTTAACTGAATTATACATAAAGTTTCTAACTATGTAATATCAGTTATAATATAATTTTTGAATTAGTTTCTAAAGATAATTAATGTAGTAGACTATTTCTTGGACGATCTGGAGGCTGAAGTGGCATGCTTAAATTATAATTTGCGCAACCTAATTTTAGTTTATTGAGTGTAACTGAATTTTATTTTTAAATAAAATGTAGTATTTGACAAAATTATGATAGAGTTGTGTGTTTGAACATGATATTGAACAATTCCAATTTTCAAATCATGATTTGAGTAGAAAATAAAATAAATTACTTCTCCATTTGGTCAGCTGAAATTTGTAAACTATAATCTAAACAACACTTTTGTTTGGTTCCTATGAAAAGAAAAGAAAGAAAGTAATGGGGAAAGAACCAGGGAATAATTAAGATTCTATTATTATTGGGTTTGGTTACTCGGACTCGGAGGAATCGCCGAGAATGAAATAAATAATAAGTGTGCAGCGTGCGTCTCATTCTGGTTAGTGTTTTTTTTTTCTTCTAAATTATTTATGATATTAGGATGAAGTTGTTAACTTGAATCACTTAAAAAATATAAATCGTTCTCACTTATATTAATCGTGGTATTTTATTTACTGTTTAGTGTTTACTTTACAGCTTAAACTCATTACACGACCAGAAAATTCGTGGGAAAAGAGATCGATTAGTTTTCATTCTTTCCGGTAACATAATTAGACTTTGATTCCTCTATAACTCAAAAAATTGTTAGAGTGTGTTTGTGCATGTGCACGAGACATGCGCAATTATTTATTTATTTATTTTTTAATTAGTTGCTAAGAATCAATTTAATCATGTATTTACAGTAAATAATTTAACAGGAAAACATAATAACGATTGAATGATGTTTCAGACTTATCAACACTCTCACAATATGATGACAAAGAATAATTAAGTACAATTAAACTCAATTACCTCTTTTTCGTGGCAGTTGGATAGTTTTTTTTAATTAATATGATACATTAAATTAACCGAAAAGCTAGCAAGTTATTTTTTTTTTCAAGTTAGAAATCAAACATGCACTTAAGTGGTAGAGAGCTGGTAAATATTTTTTTGTTAAGCTTAAACAATTTTAAATCACTTGATTCACGTGCTTGACAGTTCTAATATATATATATATATATATAAACTGTATTGTAATGTTATTTATTACACACAATTTTCTTATAGAATATATATTAAATTTAATAATGAATAAGATGTATTTTTTTGAGCTGGTACTGATATTCTTTTCATAAAAAAATTAATGATCATAAGATTCTTAAACTTCCCTTTAGAAAAAAAACTATGAATATGTATTGCTTTTTCTTTCAATATATTGAACGTCGTCATTATCACATTTTAAATTTTTTATACGCCCAACTTCTTGTCTACCAGCCTAATCATAAACCCACCAACATAAACCAAGTCCAAGTAGTCTAATACTATATTTTAATATAAGTAATTAATGGGTCACATATCACATGTTACTTAATTAATGCTTTGGTTCTTCTAAAGTTTTAACTAAACTTTAGACGATCTATGTCTTCATTTTCTATATTATAGAAATATAATTTATAAACTCTAATTACAAATTTTGAGCCGTGAAATTTAGAACTGCACGATATGCAGTTTTCATTTGACTGTAGAGGGATCCATTCGCTTAGCAATATAGCAACTTGTTTATATTTTGACTTGTTCACTCAACAGGATGTTTATTTTGTTAAAAACTTAAAACTCGCATAATACTTTAAACAATATTTAAATTTACATAGAGTAATTTTTTTTGTTGAGTGATATTTTTTTTTTATAATTGTATAGCTAAGTACTGAAATCAAAATTTAAACTTGTGCAAGGTACTCATGCATGTTACCTAACTTGACGTTTCATTATTGGCTTATTAGGCAATCTACAAATAATTGATGAAATTTTTGGGAAAAAAGTTACTGACCTTTGTTAAGCTTTGATAGAAAAGCCCTGAAATGACAATATTATCAACACTAGATCAGTCAGAAAAAGAAAGAAAAAATTGCAAAGGCATTATTATACAAAGGAGTTAAATGATAACACGACATAGCACATTGGGACAAAATAAAATCAATATAAAAAAGAACTTGAACTTTATTTCAACAAATTTTCCTATAGTATCTACCTGAAACCGCGTACTTGGAATAGTGAAGTTTCTATATAGACCATAAAAATGTCTCCTTCAAAATTTCCTTACTATTGCGTGCATGGAACTTGCTTTATCAAGTTGATTGATAATCATTGAACATTAAGATAAACTCTGGCTAGTCACCACAGAACCGGATATTATTATTTGTTAGGTGAAAATTCATTAAGGACATTTTAAGGAGAGGTTCATTTGTCCCCAAACTCAACCTGTCTGTCCTAATTAAACATTTTGGTATGATAATGACATATGGCCCTATCTTTGTGACAAAAAAAAGTTTGATCATTTCTCTCTCGTGTGCTTTATCAGCTGTTTTTAATTTCTCTCTCTCGCAGCTGTATCAGGTCCAGCAGCCAGCCATAATCTCAATTCCTATAATTAATATCTGCCATAACCAAATGAGAAATTATAATTAATCTTACAACAAAGAGAAAGAAAAAAAATGAGAAGATTTTTTTTTACATGTAATAAGTGGTGTGATAGAATGAAATAAACACATAAAATAATGTTGTATAAATTATTGTAAAAATTGTTATATATATATCATATTTTTTTAATAATACCATTTCACAACTTACTTTTTTTTTTATCTTTCCATTGTATTATTCATCTTATTTTATAGTTTTTCCTTTCCTTTCTATTTCTCCTTTATTTGAAAAAAAAAACGTTGTACAAATGCAATTAGTTTCCATTCATATCTAATAATTTGAACAAATTTGGTTCTAAAATAAATTAAATAAAATCTTTCATTTAATGATTGTAATCACAATGTGGATCTTAATGTGATTCATATTTTTTTTTTTGTTGTATACTCAAATCATTAAATAGGATAATTAATACCATCCACAAGAAACAATTCAAGTGATGATAAAAAATCTAGACTGTAACATGTTTGTACAACTATATCATGAACATGATCTTGTGACCCTTCCCCCTCTCCACTCCAAAGTCCAAACAACATGTCATAAACAACAGTACCCGAATTTCAAATTATATTTCACCAATAAAATCCCAGAGTTTTGGAAAAATAATATAAAGTCATAATAAAAGGGTTCATTTGCCTGGTAGTACTCTACTAGAGATCTAAATTGTGATTCACATCCAGCACCCATCATTAAAACCTGAGCTTGAGGGGTCCCATGTTGTAATTGAGGAAAAGGGTACTAATATGAATGTAGGTGACTCGACCCAGCGATCTTGCTTTGTTATATATTTTCTTTTTCCCACTATCATGTTACAAATACGGACCATTAACTCCTTTCTTTCTATTATTCATCTTCTCAGAGAAACCTAATTGATTACTTCTTAGCGTTTAGTACAAGATTTTTTTTTTCAAGAATTTTAAGTTGAAAAAATATTAATTTCTTTTGTTTAGTTTGATTTTAAAAAAAACAATGTATTTTAGGAATTTTTTTTATCAAGTTTCTCATGAAAATATTTTCATGTGGGAGGTGAAAAATCTAAAAATTTCTGGAATTAAAAATAAATTTAATTACGATAAAAATATCATTTTCTTTATCAAATTATTTAATAAGATAAATAATTAAAAATTATGATAAATATACTATTTTATACTTATATGACAATACTTATAATCAATCAAATAAATTTAATCATTTCTAAATTATGATTCTTCAACATAATTTTTTTTTTCCTTATACTAAAATACTCCAAGTAATCATATTTTTTATCCATAAAATTTAAATCTAAAACTTTTCTTAAAAGCCGAATCAGTAACACTGGCAACAATAACTTTTTTTATGCACATTTGGATTGACTACACGCAATACACGGACGTAGATAAAGATACTGAGAACTTTACATGAGTGTGTGAAACGACGTCAGATAAACGCCAAAGGTACAGTACCCAGCAACAACAACTAACAACAACGTAGAACTTGGTCCACAATCTCTGCATTTCTGCACCACTCTTCCACACGTTCGCCTAATCATATCGCGCCACATGGCATTTGGGACCCTTTACGGTCCTGCCAACTACAACAACTACCGTCGCTGTACAATATTATTGTTTTGTTTTTATTTTTATTTTTTTCTCAGAATCATCATAAGGTTGAAAATTTTGACTTTTTTTAAAAAATTTTATGTTCTGTTTTTTTTTCTTCTTTCTGGGGTAGCTTATATTTATTGGTTTCATTATGACGATGGGGGCAAAAAAAAGTGGGAGTCTTTCTTTCTTGTAACTTCAACAAACGGCAGCTTCTTCAATTCAAGTTCTCTCTTTTTGTTTATTTCATTTGTTTATTTTCTCTCTCTTTTCTTTTTCTATTTGATTTCATTGTTTGTGTGTCTGTTTTCCTTATCATTGTGTCTCTATGACAGAACAAAACTCTCTGGGGTGTTGGTGTTGGTGAGGGATCTGAGGCAAAGGTGTTGATGATATGGGAGCGTGTGTTTCAACTCCACAAGGGTGCGTGGGAGGGAGGTTGAGCTCTTCCAAGAAGAAAACCAGAAAGAGAAGGAGAGAGGGACTCAGAAGAAGAGTTACTTCTCGGTTGTGTAAGGAATCATCGGAGAAAGTTGATGTGGCAGGGTTGCCTGATTGTTCCTTTGCTAACCCCACTTTCCAAGGTTGATGTTTTATTGCACCTTTTCATTTCATCTTTTTGTTTGGTCTTCTGGGTTGCATTTGCTGTAACATAATTTTTTTTGGAGTGGAAGGTTGGAAATGAGAGAGCTGAGAGATGTTTTGTTTTGTTTTGAATTGCAATTTGTTGTTGGGAACTTGGAATACTTTTAACGTGTTTTCTTTTTTTTCTTGTTATGGTGAGTTTGCCAATTGCTTTGGTGCTTTTGGGGTAGTTGGAGACTTGTGAGTTCTAGTTGTTGGTAGAGTTGATCACTTAGTGTGTAAAGGATTGGTTGTGCATACTCTTTGGAAATCTGAAGTTACGGCTAAAGTGAAGCGAATCAATAGTTTAGGTGGATGGATTGGTTACTAAATTGCTAATAATTGGTGCAAATTATTGTCTTTTGCAACCCAAAGCATTGTCAATATTTTTGTGTTAAGTGATACTTTAGAAGGCTTAGCTAAACTAATTTTATTATCTATATGAAGGAAGGATTTGAAATTTGTTTTTTGGACTAGGACTAAGAATGAACGTAACAAGACTTCTGGTGTAAAACTGGTGTTGAAATTTGGGGTAATAGTAATACTGATATGATGATGTCTATGCGTGAGTGGTTGAGCACAATTGTCGTTGGTGAGTTGTGCATTTATGATATGACTCTACCCTTTTCAGCTTGATCAATGAGGACTTAAAACTAGCATTTGTTGCTTGAATTAGCTCCTTATTTTCACAGGCATGGAGGGACAGGTTGCAGAATTAGTACTTATAAATTATAATTGCATGACTATACTATTTGAAGCAAACTATATGTAAATTTTGAAATGGGAACTTAATGTACACGATAATTTCTATCATTGCGGATTTCATTTCAGACTTAATTCAACATTATTGAAAAATAATTCAATGTCATATTTCAGTTCTCTGGCCCTGCAGATCTGTTTCTTCTGTGGATGATTGCTTATTTTTCCTTCTTCTCACGTACATTTTGATCAGCTTGCAATATAACATCTATTTTAACTATAGCTACTGCATAAAACCTTTTTTTTCTTTCTGAAATTCTAGTGAGCTTTTGTATGACTTTTATTATTGCTAATGTGTTATTGGAATTTTAATTTGTGGCAGCAGGAAGTATTGAAGAGGCATGGTTTGATTCCATTGCAGTATTTGACTCTGACTGTGATGATGATTATCAGAGTGTTCCTGATGGTATGATTTTCAAAAAATTTAAATTTACATATAGTTTACTACCTACTTCTCTGATGAATAATATATTCTTACCCTAAAAATTATAATTAAATACAATTGATATTTGCAGATGTTGTATCTCTGAGTGGGATTGAAGGTGGATCTGTATCAAGTTTTCCGTCTTCAAGAGATGCCACCCGTGGAGTTTCCACAGATCAGGTTCAGAAACAGAAGGAGTTGTTGGCAGGATCCGAGGCAGCCAGAAGTTCAGATGTCCAATATTTTGGTGTAGATGTCATTGATTCTCAACGTGAGCCTGTGTTCCTTGATGAAATATCCTCAGTGGATGCGAACTCCAACAAGGATGATGGACTTTTGGATAATTGCGGGATTCTTCCAAACAATTGTTTGCCATGTCTTGCGTCTACCATTCCTTCTGTTGAAAAGAGAAGATCATCAAGTTCTAGTCCTCCTAATGCAAGGAAGAAGGTTCCTGCAAAACTTTCCTTTAAATGGAAAGAAGGACATGGGAATGCTACTCTATGTGAGTTGAAACAGTATTCTTGTATTCTTGTGACTCTATGGTTTATTTTATCTTAAATTATTGTAAGTATCTTAAGAGCTGTTTAATAGCTGGAAGGAAAAACTGTATTTTTTGTCATTCAGCGTGGAGATAATTTATATCAATTACATTGCTAAAAGATGATTTAGTTAGTGAATTGCAGTTTATTGAGGAGAATGCATCTATCTTGTGATGCAGTTATGGGAAAATATAATTGTTGCCATTCTTATTTCTGTTTCTTTTTCTTTCAGTTTCCTCTAAGATGCTGCTACAAAGACCAATAGCAGGTTCTCAAGTGCCCTTTTGTCCAATTGAGAAGAAAATGCTTGATTGTTGGTCACAAATTGATGCAAGCACTTTCAAAGTTCGAGGAGTAAATTATTTCAAGTAAGATTAAGATTTGTCTGTAATTTTTTTGATAGAGCATGTGCATCCATGTGCAAATAAATGCACAAATAGTTTGAACTATGAAGTCAAAGTGAGATGTTTCACATACATATCCACAGACAATGTTTGACTTGTCTATTGTTATGGCAGGGACAAGAAAAAGGACTTTGCTCCCAATTATTCTGCATACTACCCATTTGGTGTAGATATTTTCTTGTCTCCACGGAAAGTTGACCATATAGCTCGGTTTGTGGAACTTCCTGTTATGAGTTCCTCCGTGAAATTTCCTCCCATACTAGTTGTAAACGTTCAGGTACTCCTACTTCTCTGAAATTTAGTTATAGTAGTACTATATAGTATTATTGTATTAATTTTTGTATTTCCAACAGGGATTCCTTAATTATTTTTTTGCCTTTTCCTTAATATGGTACATTGTCAACAGAACAATTTATAAAACTGTTGCTGCATATTCTTATATTTTTTGTTTTGTGGATTTCAGGTTCCACTCTATCCTGCCACACTTTTTCAAGGAGAAACTGATGGCGAAGGAATGAGCATTGTTTTGTACTTCAAACTTTCGGAAAGTTACTCCAAGGAACTTCCACCGCCTTTTCAAGAAAGCATCAGAGTAAGATGGGAGCCTTCATGTGTCAATTTAGTGCTTAATATTCCCGATAGTCTGATACATCCTGCTAAAATTGCTGTCATCTCTATTTTTCTTGGTTACTTTAATATTAGTTGTTTCATTATCCATAAGATAAAAAATTGCCTAGTAATAGATATATGCCATAACCAAATATTCCCTTATAGGGCCTCTAGTTTTATGGTCTCCTATTGAATTACCATATTGTTGCCTTTTTGTCTGTTAATTTGAGGAAAACTTTATTACTTCTTTTTACTGACCTATGTGTAGCTGATGAAAAAACATCTATTTACGTCTTTCTACAGAGATTGATGGACGATGAAGTTGAAAAGGTAAAGGGTTTCCCTGTAGATACAATTGCACCCTTCAGGGAAAGGTTGAAAATATTAGGCCGTGTCGTCAACCTGGAAGATCTTCATTTGAGTGCTGCAGAAAGGAAGCTTATGCAGGCTTACAATGAGAAGCCAGTTCTTTCACGTCCCCAACACGAGTTTTACACGGTTTGTCTCATGATCTCGTACACTGATAGTAATGTTTTGTTTCAACAAACTTGTCAAGTTATAACTATTCAACCTGATATTGAGCAATCAATTCTTGAATAATCTTGAAAAATGAGAAAACCTAACTGTTTTTACATGCATTACTATCAGTAACTGCTTCTATAGTGCTTATAGTTCCATTTACTCACCCCATTATTTCATTTAAATATCATCTTTGTATTATCTTTATGAGTCTCCATATAAGGTACTAAAATTAGATGTCCCCATTGATGTTACAGGTCTATTTTGTTTCTCAGTGAAGTCTTAACGTGAAGTTCTATACATGCATACGTGTTTTACTTTAGAGATAAAATGGTCCTGCCTGTGTCCACATTCATGTCATTCTGTGATTATATGGCAGTTAGTGCCAGCATGATAAGTCTTGAATGTTATCTAGCAGTTAATTCAGAATGGTCAACAACCAAACCGAGAAAAACAAATTTATATCATGAAATTTAGACTTTGAAAAAGTGAAAGGTAAAGTTCAAGTTTTCATGTGGGGCTCCTTCTCCTTGTTGATGTGTGTACTTTTTGGTTGCATCTTGATGGATTGCTTGGTTTTCTTACCTTTATATCTTTGGCCCGCAATTCAGTGGTGTCATTTCACCATAAAAGACAAGGGACCTCCACATGCAGTACTTTTAATTTGTGACACTTCTTTCCAATCAGCTAACCACTATGATTTACCTAATTATTTAATGAAAAATCTTGTTTGTACCACAAATTGTACAATAATAAATTTTACAACTAAAAGTGAACGAGAGAAAAGTAATAGATGTGATGAAAAGAGATACAAACAACTAGTGTTGCAGTATAAGTTATCGTATGATTAATATATCTCTTATTTAATTATGTCTTTCAGGGGGAAAATTACTTTGAGATTGATTTGGATATGCATAGATTCAGTTATATATCCAGGAAAGGGTTTGAAGCTTTTCTGGAGAGATTAAAGGTTTGCACTCTAGATGTTGGCCTCACAATTCAGGCAAGTAGTTTTCTCTTGTGCCAAAAAATGATTTTAATTATTTTCTCTGATGCTCATATTGATTTTTGTACAACATTTTGTGTAACAGGGGAACAAACAAGAGGAGCTGCCAGAGAATGTGTTATGTTGTATTAGATTAAACGGCATTGATTACATGAATTACCAACAACTGGGGCTAACTCAGGACCCCCTCTGATATAAAAAAATAACAAGCATTTGCAATCTTTCAATTTATGATTAATAATAGTCATTTCTAGAAGCGATTCTTTCTGTGTGCACCTTTTTTATTATTATTGCATAAAATTCACTTGAGTTTAATGAAACTCAATCATGTGAATTTTATTTAATAATAAAAGTACGTTAAAAAAATGTTACTAGTATTTTTTTTATCAATTATAGAGACAACATGCGTGTGATTAAAGATGATGGCAACTTTGTGTAAGATGCCGGCTTCAAATTAAGGAGGGGTCAGTAGCACAACAATAGAAACATGGACCTACTTGAATTTTGGACACGAAGGGTCCATACTTTTGCATTTACTCATTCTTTGAACAAAAAATTTATTATTAGAGCAAAGAGAAATAAACCAACATAAATGTGGACGCGTGGGTTCTAGAATATCCTTTTTTGTTTATTTATTTATGGGGGTCATTTCTGGTTGTACAACTACCATAAGTGAAAAATGTAGTACAGCATTACTAGTTGAACGTGTGCATAGTGAAAGAAAGCAACTAGTGGTGGAATCTTCACCTTGACAACCGGAAATATTTATGGATTTGGGTTCAATTATATGAAGGGTGTGAGAGATATATATGATATACATGTCAATTGAACAAATTAAAAAAGAGTAAGCTTCAATAAATTTTTAACGTGTAATACATTTGCATTAATCGATTGTACAATTAACAGATATAGTTTAGTATTTTTCCCTTTAAAGTAAATTTCCACGTTTTTTTATTGAGAAAGAAATTTTCACATACTTGATGAGTAAAATTGTATGATAATTGATAAGAGCATTAACAGTAGAGACGTAGGCAAGTTTGGGTCAACTTGTTCATATTAATTGGGTCAGTCTAGCCAATTTGATCTAGAGGGAAAACGTAGTTGGGTCAGTTTGATCTAGGGAAGATCAAAACATATTCATATTAGTAACTGCATAAAAAAATCCATATTAGTAATTGGGAGGGTAATGGGTAAGGTCAAAAAAAGGATTATAGTACTTGTTTTTCATACATCCAATTAGTACTTCCGTATTTATACATGTATCCATTGTCACACTTTATTAAACTATAAAAAGTCAATAAATAAAATGTATTGATTAAAAATAAAATATTCTATTAAAAAATATTTATAAAATGTTTGAATAAACTTCTACAATAATAAATTTATAAACTCAAATAAAAAAATAAAAGTTTACTTCTAAGTTTTTATAAATTTTATCTTTTAATTTATTATTATGATTATAATTATAAACATGTGTGCATAGTTTTTGTCCGGTTACCATGATATTGGCGCGAATATTTATGAGTTTTGTTGACAACTAATCTTCGTTGAGGAATTTGATTGATTGAGTTTAAGAGATATTTTCTCTCAACCACGTTTTCTTCATTTATAATAGTCTGTCTAGAGATTATGAGACCTAAGACCAAATTCACTTAAAGTTTTAATTTAATCCACTTTGTTAATTTTTTTTAAAAAATAAATTAATTTTGCATTTTAAATATTATTCAAATTTCAAATTGACTCTCAATTAAAATTTAAATTAATCTGTATATAAAATATCCACATGAAATGGAATTTTAGCTAATGTGTGATCTTATGATCAATATTTTTTGACAAAATATATTTTTTTATATGTCAACGATAGACTCACTCATTAAATTTAAATTTTGTACTAATTTCAATAAATTTTTTAGGTAAAGGAGAGGTTGAAACTAAAATATATATAAAATAATTTTCTTTAACTTTTTAAAATAAAATTAAAATCTTACTTAAATGATATACAATAGTCATTACATTCATAACTTAAAATTATGTATTCTTATTAATATAAAATAATTACAAATAATAGATCATATTTTAACAAAATTTATCACTTAATAATTTAAATTGACAAAAAAAATATTTAAAAAAGCGAAACCCTTAGGGCCTAAGGGAAAGGCCTCATTGACCTTATGGTCTTCGCGACCTTGACAAAACTCAAACCAAAAATCTTACTTAAGAGAACCAATTTCAATTTCACTCGAAACCATTCTTTGTTGGTACAAGTGTGTATAGTTTGGTATTAAGATACCAATCCCTATAAATATATGTGTTTGCCATCAAATTTTATAGGGAATTAGCCTATTTATCATGAATAATTTTTATAGTTACAATTAAGATTATTAATTTTTTTAATCACATTAACTAGGATCTTTGATACTATGGTGGGATCCAAGATATTCTCATAAACTTCAGTTTTTAGACCAAACCAATTATGAGAATAATCCTCGATCCATGACATAATTACACTTAAAACTTTTCGTCTTTCCGTGAGAGTGTATTTTATAGAGATCTAACTCAGATTCTTTCTTACAAACTCAACGTATATTATCAATTAAGCTACACTTAGTTAGTATTTATTACCTATTTTCATTCTTATATATTAGATAAGATCTAAGTTGAAAACTTTTAAACCTAAGAATCTAACTTTTCCAAATATTTATTATAAATGAAAATAGGCTAGACTTATTTATTAAATAAGGTTAAAATTCTTTTAAAGCTTGGTTAAACTTACCCATCAACTTTATTACCTATTTCATTCTTATATTCTTATTAGATTTGATAAGATCTCAAATTTAAAATTTTAAATCCTACGAATCTAAGTTTGCTAAATATTGTATATGAAATCAGACTAGACTTATTTGTTAAATAAGGTTAAATTTCTTTTAAAGTTTGTTTAGTTAAAACGTCAAACTTATTTAAAAGTTTCTTTTAAAAATAGGTTAAGTTAGACTTTAGACTTATTTAAATAATAATAATAATAATATTGTTATTATTGTTTTAAATTTTTATTATAATTTTTGAAATTGTACATTGATTTATTGAAAGGCTCAATATACAATAATAACGTAAAGATTTTTTTGCACATTATAAACTATCATAAACAATAAATTTATTAATTTTTATGATAATTATTCTAAACTCATACCGAAAATTATTTTTAATTGATTGAGACTATAAAAACTTCTATACTAATCTACTTGAATAATTTTTTCTAAAAGTATTTTTAGGAGAAAAATTAAATAAGATTTTTCATAAACTAAAATTAATTTATGTATGAGTTAGTTTCTAGAAGTTCTATCTTATAACTTTCTAAAAGATTATTTTAAACTTTTACATAATATAATTTTCCTCCTAATTTTTTCTTTCAGCAAACAAAATATACTTTTATAGATAATAGGTACCAGGGATACCCAATTTAGTACAAAGAAAGACTACCTGAACCATCAAAATCCCAAGGGTTATATTATTTATATCAAAACTAATATAAATACTGGATAACCCAAAAGATTCACAGAACAAGAGACCAAGAAACAAAGAAAGCAACAAGTCAACAACGACCCTACTAAAAAAAGTTTTTTAAATAAATTGCTTTTGGATAAGCTTATCGTTCAAGTCTATTAACCTAATTTTTTTTGGGTGAATATCTCTTTTTTTATATATATATATATATATACATAGCCTATTAACCTATTTAAATGTAAGCTTTTTAGCTTACTCGAAACATTTTACCACAAAAAGGTTTTTAAATAAATTTTCAAATCAGGTTGAGTTTTTTTTTAAAGGTTAGGTCTTTTTTTTTAAGAAAGAAGGGTGAGTTTTTTCAATTTTTTAATATTTTAAAATAATTTTCTGTTAAAAAAATATCCCTTAATTCGTGTGCCACGTAAATTAATTTAGATTTGATTGGCAAGCCCAAAAATTTCTCAATACAATTTCGCATTATCTATTGGGAAAATACCCAAGTCCCACATCGACGGCCTCAATCCTTGGAGTGCAGCTTGTATACTTGTTGGACAACTTTACTTAATGCCAATTGATTTTAAGATGAAATCTAACATGGTATCAGAGCAGGCTCTGACCTGGGACCTCGCCTTCACTTCCGCTTGGGCAACTTTACTTAGACCTTGGGACCTCGTCTTCACTTTCGCTTGGACAACTTTACTTAATGTCAATTGGTTTCAAGATGAAATCTAAGAAGTATCTTTACCTACTTAAAATATCTTTACTTAACTAATAATATTTTCCATTTCATACAAACAAGTAAAGGATATTACAGAAATAGTTGTCGCTTGTGATTTTCTCCTATACTTATGAAAAGAGTTCAAAAAATTGATTTATTGTTTATTGACTAAAATATGTTAAGTAATTGAGAGTATTTTTTGTTTTTTAAAATGAATTTAACGTAGAAGGAGTCTTCTTATAAAAAGAACAGGCAAACTTCTCAAAAGATTCACTGCTGAAGTTTGATCGGGTCAAAATACACTCTCACATAGGCACGAGGAATCTTAGTTTATAGCTATTTCACAAACTTCAACGAACCATTCATCCTCTAAAACTAATCAATAGGTCAAATTTTTTATTAAGAGAAAAGTAATGCCTGGAATCTCTAAAACTAATCAATTGGCTATGGTTATACTGAAAAGAGTAATATACAAGTAGCTACAAGCCTACAATGAATCCAAAACCTGAAGGCCCTGGTAGCAGTTTTTGGGTTCTAGAAATTCTCGTGATTTATCAACCAAAGTTCACAAGATGGTATGGCCAGACTTAACATTAGATCTTGATCTTCTGCATCCTTTAGCATGACTGCAATGTAGACACTTGTAGCATGGGAATGCACACAGATTTAATGCAATTCATCCACAAAAGTTTGAAGTGAAACACATTCCTTGAACACTGAAAAGCACCGCAATAACATGCTCCATTTATCATAGTAACGTGATCATGTAGTGGCCTAGATGATAAACATGAAGTTGTTTCACTTCAATGTCTTATTTCGCTTCTGCTCTCTATAATGTGCCAAGATTTACAAGTGGATGAACTGTAATTTTTCCATGAGAATGGACTAATAACATTGATTATGTTTGGACAGATGAAGTGGGGCTAGCAACATCACCCTCTACATTGTCAAAGACTGCTCTCCCAGTTAACATCTTAATAGCTATTTCGCAAACTTCAACAAACCATTCATCCTCGGGCAAGACACTGCCATTCACAGGTTCTTAATTAGTATGAAGCAGCAGTATACAACAAAGATGGTTAATTACATCATAAATGTACTTATATGGTGTTGGTCAAGACATATTTTTACTTTTTTCTCTCTAGTTTCTTTCCATTGATATTCAATATGAGTATATATATGCACCCATGTTTGGAATGGAAGGTGATGGAATGAAGCAACACAGAATGTATTGATACCAGATTCCTTTATTTGGATTGTTTGAATAGGATTGGGATAGGATATGATGAATTCCCATCTTATTCCATCCAATATCTCTCTTTTTCTTCTCTTTCCCACAAATTTGGGAGATATGGAATGGAACAACTTTCTTTTTCCCATTGCACTTCAAACAAGAGAACGATAACTTCATTGCATTCTACTCCACTTTATTCTATTTCATTCTACTTAGCATTAGATATTCAAACATAGTATTAAGCTAAATAGATGTACCTGTTGGGATCTAGACCTGTAGCGGCAACAGCATTAATAGCCCTTTCAATAATGTTTTTAATAGCTTGATGCAAATGACGAGATAAGTAACGGCCTTGGGATGAAAATATCATCACAAATTGCATATCTAAATAAAGCTGCACAAATGACCTAACGGTGAGTCGGATATTATTTTTGGTAAGTGATCTTAAGTCCTAAGCATTAAAAAAATGTCTTCAGTATATCCTTCATAAACTACCTTCTAAAAACAGGTATCAAAAGCAACTTTTTAAATGTTTATAGCAGACATTATTGTAGCAGCTTTTTATAGAGCACAGATTAATTTACAATAAGTTTGAGCCGCTCTCAACAAATAACTCTATAAACTCATTTCAAGTGACTACCTGTTGAAGGCCAATGGGACCTAAAGGCGTTGATCCTGTCTCAACCTCTTCCCAGAAGGTTTGGTCATCAGAAAGCCACAGAATCACTGTTTCTGCGAGTCTCATCAATAAAACAGTGGCAAATCTTTCCCTTCCCACAAACAGATCTGCTGCAATGCTTGCCACTTGGGTAAGCTTTGCAAAAATCTCCTGAACAATATATGAAGGAAATGATAAACCTTATAATTAAACAAAGATACTACTACTATGTTTCTATTGATGCTTGTATCTGAGTACTAAAGAGAAAGCGTGTTATAATGATTCAAAGGCATAACAATAAACAACTTAGCATCAAAGGAAGCATCCTTTTCTGTTACACATTTTACCTGAAAAATAGGAGAAGGAAACCATTCAGGTTGTTCTACATTACCATCCATTCCCAAATATATTAATGCATTTAGACGAGCTTCTCCTTCTTCTGTGAAGATAAGTTCAAGAGCATGTTGCCGGCAAAAGCTGTCCCGCAAGCGATCGACTTCCCGTTGGAGCCTTTTCTTCAGTTCACGCTGTTTGTCTGATCCTCTCCTCTGAGAGTCATCACCTATGGTGCTATTTGAAAGCTTGATGACAGCACGCGGGAGCAGCTCATCTGCCAGCAACATTGCATTAGCCAGCAATGCTATCTGCTGTTCTTCGGCCTCTGCAATCTTAACAATTTTGTGCCCTTCCAGATTCTCATTTACCACTGAACCTGGCAATGCGTTTATTAGCAAATTGACATAAAAGTTGAACACTTGTATAAGGCCTTCAACTGCAAGAATGTCCAATTGTAGTATTTCAAGAGGTCCTACATCTTCAAATAGCTCCTATTCAGATAACAGAAAACTTTATTAAGCATCTTGAGCAAAGATATATAAAGGCAAGGAGTGAAAGAAAGAAGCTTCTTGATGAATTTTTCCAATATTATACTCTCTCATTTTGCTATCTCAATTTCTAGTAACATCAATGCTATCAAACTACTATAGGATACTGAGCGATGGATTTTTGAGAAATTTTTTTCAAACGGAAACAATTGAAAAATTATGTTAAAAGACCTTACAATTGCGACAACAAAAAATAAATTTGAGAACCAAAAAAGTAAGTAATTACTTGAACCATGGAGTTGAACTTGTGAGCACTGCTTGAAAGCTTTGGTTGGAAACTTAGGTTACTGTGAGAAGAAGATGGAGGTAGCCCAGAATGCCTGCTGCTGGTTGGTGTATAAGCAAGAAACCAATCATCTGCGGCAGCTAGTGCTGAACTACTTTGTTCAATTCTTTTCAAATTTGTGCTCAGTGCTTGCTTGACAAAGGGCCTAAAATATTTTGTTAAGATTGGGGAAAGAGCCAGCCCACTAGCCTCTAGCTGATAACAGTGACTCATGCAAACATGAACACATTCAGATGCAACTCTCAAACCTCCTGCAGCAGCTGTAGAGGCAAGAATGCATTTCTTAAGGAGAACAGCAAATTTCTCAACCTGTTTAACGGCCCAAGTTACTAGCTCAGATGTATACGCAGGTTCTTCTTCGGCAAACACTGACAAAGAATCTGATGCTGCTTGTGAAATGGTTGAAAAGACGAGTTGTGAAAGGGTAGCAGTAAATGCCCCAACTCCACCAGAATTGCTGGATTGAAGGTTTTTCATGTTACGCTGCAATGTTTCTTGGTGAGAATTTAGTAGTAATGTATGAGCACGAGGACCATCCCCTAGATTTTTCAATGCCAATGCTGTTGATCGAATCTCTGCACTGCGAGTTGATGGCTGGCAGATAGTGTCTGCTAGCTGATCAGCCAGTTTTTGTCTGTGTTCAGTAATGGCATCTTGCAATGCCTGGAATAAACTTGAACTTAAAGTTTTCCCTTCACTAATTTCTTTTGCCATTTTTTCTCCTTCGTCCAAAGCAATCATAGCTTCATCCACTCTTTTCTCTGCTAATAGAACTTCAAGGGTTTCTAAATATCCTATTAGCCATTTTTCTGTATTGGATATATCTGTTTTTTCATCTAGTAAATCATCCATGTCTGAATCTTCATTTCCACTAATCATGGAACTAAGCATGCATCCTTCTGCTAAACCATGAACTACAGCAGCCTGAGTGTTTAGAAGATTTCTCATGGAAACCAGCTCTCCCTCAAGATCTGAAATCTCTTTGGATGTACTGCATAAAAGTATTGCAGAGATAGTCATGAAGACAATAATACTCATGATTAGAGATAGTGGATATCCTAATTATCAGGCGACAATAGATTTGTCAGTTTTTGGTAGAATCACAAAACCTTCTTGGCCCCTTGTTCAAAATTTTAAATTTCTTAAGTGGATCCTTGAATTGATGTTAATATATTGCTGACTGAGTGGTCCAAAGTTTAATCATTGAATTCCACAGACCACAGTATAAGGAAGTTATAAAAATCACGAATCATCATGAGTCATACATGGTCAATGTTTATAAGGAAGCAAAAGTTATAAGAAACATTATTGGATTTGGACCCTTACCTAAAAGCTTAAGTTGCAAACCTTGTACCAAATAAAACACAGCAGAAAATCATGGAATTGTTAGTGGCAAACACTATGAGCAGATATAGGACAATGTTTATGTTCAAATATTAGAAATATCACCTTTTGAAAACTAACAAAGGAATGAAAACCAAATTTCACATTGATAATTTTGTTCAGTGCCCTAACAGTATCTTACAATTTTGTACTCAACTAATGCAACAGAATCTGTTTTTCCCCCTTTTTTTCCACTTCAATTAACTTCCGCATGTAATTTACTACTAACGGAACAAAAAAGCTTGGGTAACAGAATTGAAAGTCAGCTCAGCTTCTTAGTTTCTCTCGTCTACTTACTCTTCTCACTGTACTAGAAATCAGGGAAAAACATTTTCAGAATGTGTCCCTCCCTCATTAAAGAAGCCTGAAAACTTCTTGGAGTTTATTCTGGTAGATGCCTGCTGGCATCAGACATTGTGTTTTCATGTACTACAAAAGTGGTAAAGAGTTACAAACTCCTAAGAAACCTATCCCCGTACCAAAACTTAAATAGGGACAGAACTTTGGAACAAACACCTGTTTCTAAATTTCTACAACCACTTGACATGTTGACAATGATGCAATCTGTAGTAACTTTTGGAAGGGAAGACAGTGGATCAATTCTCATCATAATAAAAAAATCATGAAATAGAAATGCTTAAATCCCTTCAGAAGTTCAGATATGATGCATATGAATATGAAATCGTAGCAACAAAGCTAAGATATGTAGTTAGCAATTTTGGGGTGTGTGTACTCACCGTATGAAGGCTGAATAATTAGCAAGAACACTTTTACGCATTTCTTCTGCTGAAGCCTTCTTCAGATCAACAAGATAAGCGCACAAGTGTCTTATCTCCTGTAAACGGTGTACAGAAATTGATGAAATAGGAAGGAAGCAAAATTTCTTCAATCAAATGGACAAAAAACAGTACAATTTTATTTTTCCATAATCCCCTGACTTCATTTACAAAGAATCATTTTGGCACTTGGCATACATTGCATGAGAACGACATGGCATAAAAATTACAATTATTATTACATTTTTAAAGCATAAAAAACTTGTTTAATTCTAGAGATTTTGGGATTACTTAACCAGCCTGCATTTTCCTTGTTACAAGGAATAGGATGAATGTCTAACACTTTTGCATCACAAATTTGTAATCTGCAGGAGTCTAAATTAGCTAGAACTTGCAAGTTGCAACTCATGGATTTCTCAATTGAAGAAAAAATAGATTGCCACTCGGATTGTTTCTAACATCTAACATAGTAGACATATGAAACCTTCAACCTTTTTTTTGGCATAAACAAGTACTTTTAAGCACAACACTTTTCAAACAACTAAAAACTCAGCTTTTAATTTTTCATATTGGCGTATAATATACACAGTCACACTTCTCACATGCACATTAGGGACTCGTGGGTATCATGTCTATCCTACACTCACCAAGATATCATTTTGAGAGTTGCAATGGTACCCAAGAGTGATGATATATATATATATATACACACACTCATACATATCATATATTCCATCAATAACTATTATTTCTCTATCACTCTTTTCTATCATATTATATCACCTATCATACCTATACTTCTCTCTCTCTGAGTGTCATCTAGTGTTAAGTGTCCATGGATAATTTTCCAAAAATCTAAGGGTTTTGATACAGTGAGCAAATAGTTGAATGTGTTCAGACATGCCACACGAGAAAGAAGAGGAGAAACTTTCTCCATAAACCAAAACCCTTTAATTTTTCTAAGGATAGCATAGAATTTCTCATCATTTTTCTTTCATTGCATGCAGATCAGTCATCAACAAATAGACCCATTTATCCAATATTGCAATGGAACTCATTAAAAACTTGAAATTAATGTAAGGGAAAGATAGAGACCTTCTCGTTCATGCTGCGTGATTTGGAGGCGACATAGTTATTGGGATCAAAGGTGGAGCTTTTGAAAACCTTGAGCTTATCGCTGAGTGTGAGATTGGCATCAAGTTCTGCAGAGTTTCCAATGCTGGATGACACAGATCCTCTCTGACTCGTGAATGGTGACTGATCCATTTTACGTTGTTGTTGTTGTCGTCGTACGTGGTTGTCTATGTTATGTTGTATGCATGCAATTGCGAAAAGCCGCAGAAGGTTCAATATTCCAATTGGCTATGGAGGATTAACGATCGACGAAATGAAAGTACAGAAAATCTAATGGAAGTCATAATAATCAGATTGATATATGTGATGTGACGAACTAGGACCGGAATGTTGTGTGTATGCAGAAGAGAAGAGAGGCGAGACAAACATGCAGTGCAACAATCTCATAGGACTCGTAAATGTAATGCTTGCTTTGTTTTTGTTTTGTTATTTTTCAAGTGATGTTGTCTGTTTAATTATCTAAACTAAACATATAATAATCATTGTCTACGATATATTTAAATTTTATTTGAAATATTTAATATAAATGTGTATTGGATTCCTATCAAAATATATATGTTATCATTTATCTGAAGACTTTTTTTAACAGCCAAGAGATCAAATTTATTAAAGAATAAAACTCAAGCACGCACAAGTTGTGCTCAAGAAACATTATTGTTTATTATTTATCTTATTTAAATAAATGATAAATTTATAAATATATATATATATATATATATATATATATATATATATATAAATTAGTTATAATTTCATTAATTTATTTTATTTTCACGTGTAATTGTATAAAATCATATCACTTTTGTACTTACACAAGGTATTCCTAATAATTTTATTTCTTTGTTACTCCTAATAGTTTAGAGGTAATATTCGACTCATTGAATTACTAAAGAATCAATAGGTGTGACACTGACGTAAGATATCTCCACATTCACGTCATTCAAAGAGAAGTACTACCTTTAAAGTCTGGAATATCCCCGTACAACAAATAAGCAAAGTTACTAGGAGTATTCTTGTATATAGGTATAACTTCTAGTAATTTTATAAATGAAAATTTCTTTTTTTTTTTTGAAAGGGAATGAAATTTTTCTTAATTATTAATATTTAAATTATGAGATTAAATTTTTTATTTGAAAAATCAATCGAAATTAATTAGCTTATGTATTTTTTGAAATCAAAATTTTTGTTTGCTTGAGCATCTTGTTTATTGTTCTCAATTGGGAATCTTTATCTTGATTTTCTTGTCTACCAAAGTGGAATGAACTTGAACATGTGTTAAAAGTGACCTCGTACCTGGTTTCAAAGTTTATTCTATAATTGTTATGTGATCGTTATTATGAGACGATTTATTTATTATTGTATTAGAATTAATGTCTCATGTGAGAAATATGTGACTTAAATAAAGACTAATAAATAAATAATTAAGGGTTAAGAATTTTAACTGGATTAAATAGGAGAAGTTCTGCTACTTATGAGAATACTGGTTATAAAACTGGATTGATACCCATATGAAACAAGTTTCTCTCCTCTTTCAAGAAAATCAAAGTATACCGAAGAGAAGTTTATGAAAAAAGGGACGCATTATCTGTTTATTTATTATTTTTTGGAATAATAGGTTTCAAGATATGTTAGATTTCCTATAATTGATAATCTAGAAAACTCATTAATAATTTTGCATGTGGTATCAAAATAAGATTATAAAATTACATGATTTTCCATTAATGATGATTTTCTCCAAATTTTTTTTCTCCTAATTATAAAATTTAGGATTTTTTTTCTCCTAATTATAAAATTTAGGATTTTTTTTCTGCGACACAAATGAAATTTTATGAATATTAAAACTGTCTTTCGGAATCCTTTTGCGAGTATGCACAAAGAAAGAAAGTGGGTAGAAAGTCTATAGGCTGTTTTCTTTTATTTTCTTGTCCTTGAACAAAAAGCAGGGCTTCTCTTTGTCGCGGTATGTACGTTTATATTCCTTTTCAAATTGCTATTTGCATACCCCATTTTGCTATTCTCAATCTCATATGTTCATTTTTTTTCCAAATACCATTGTTAAACGTGATTAAAGGATTAAAAGTTTTAAGTTTATACCCTGCAATTAAATTATCGTGAATGCTTTAAAATTATTGGTAACCGTAAATATATATATATATATGTTGCATATTTCTTTGAACGTGTTTGAATGCAAAACATAAATAAATGTGAATATTATTTTATGACCTGGAATGAAATTAATAAAATGGCTATGAATTATTAATAGAAATAAGTATGTCTAAGCCATATATATTTGGTTGGAATTAAATATATGTTGAATTTGTTAGTCACCAAATTGATCAAATTTATAAGGTTATTTAATTCCAAATTAATGATTATTGCAATTACTCATAGAATAATGGATGCTAAATTATATGATTATTAGTTTATGGATAATTGAAATCCATTGTTATAAGGCATTTATGGATCGTCCAAAGGTTGATTAGTTATTCTTATAATTAATGAATATAATTGTAGGCGATTTATGTGTATCATTAATTTTATTTATATACCTGAAGGAAATAGATACTAGTAATTGGTGCATATTTAATTTCCAAATATTGTTAAGAATTTTTATTAGCATCATCATGTTTGTATGTTGTGTGTTGGTGTATCACCCAAAGGAGAACATCAATATACATTGATTGTTATCTGAATGAATCATATGTATGACATGTATTTTATGTCTCAAAACATTTATGTAAATTTTATTATGTAATACATGTTACCAATTCACTGAATTTTCATGTATCATCTGTGTCAATTTTAATGGGCTTAACTTCTCTTACTGGAATAAGCAAGTCCAATTTCACCTCGGTGTTTTGGATCTTGATCTTGCTATGTTTGAATAGAAGTTTATTACTATTATTGATGCTAGTAACAAAGAAGAGAAAGTTCATTATAAAGTTTGAGTAAAATATAACAGACTCAACCTAATGTTGATGAGAATGACTGTTGTAGACAATATTTAGATAACTCTTCCTAAGATCGATAATGCTAAAAAAGTTTATGGAATTAGTGGGAGAGCGCTCTCAAACAGCTGATAAGTCTGTTGCTAGGACATTAATGAGTACATTGACCACCATGAAGTTTGATGGTTCACGTATTATGTATGAACATGTCATTGAGATGAAAAGCATTGCAATAAGACTAAAGACCTTGGGAATGACTGTGAATGAGAACTTTCTTATTCAGTGTATTTTGAACTCATTACCGTCTGAGTATGGCCCGTTTCAAATGAGCTATAATACCATGAAAGATAAATGGAATGTGCATGAATTGCACATTATGTTAGTTCAGGAAGAAACAAGGCTTAAGAATCAAGGAAGTCACTCAGTCTATTATGTAAGCCACCAAGGGAATCAAGGAGCTAGAAAGAAATTTATGAAGAAGCATGATAAAGGTAAAGGATAATTAAAGATCAATGATGACTCTTTACAAATCCAGAAGAAGGTATCAAAGGGCAATAATTGTCAATTTTGTAGGAAACCAGGACATCTCCAGAAGGATTGCCTAAAGTGTAAGTCTTGGTTCGAAAAGAAAGGTGAGCTTAATGCTCATGTATGTTTTAAATCAAACTTAACTAAAGTTCCCCATAATACATAGTGGATTAATTCTGGATGTATGACTCATGTTTCTAACATTATATAGAGATTCTTTACAATCCAAACCAAAAGCCCAAATAAGAAGTTCATCTTCATGGGGAATAGAGTGAAAGCTCCAATGGAAGCAGTCGAAACTTATTGTTTAAAACTCGACACTGGACATCGTTTAGATTTACTAGAAACTCTTTATGTACCTAGTGTATCTAGGAATTTAGTTTCATTATCTAAACTTAATGTTATTGGATACTCTTTTAATTTTGGTAATGGATGTTTCAGTTTATTTAAGCATAATCATCTCATTGGTACTGGTGTTATTTGTGATGGTTTATATGAATTGAAATTAGGTGGTTTATATGTTGAAACTGTTTTAACTCTGCATCATAATGTTGACACTAAACGTAGTTTAGTGAATGAACGATTTGCTTTCTTGTGGCACAAACGTTTAGGTCACATTTCTAGAGAAAGGATGAAAAGATTAATAAAGAATGAAATTCTTCCTGATCTAGATTTTACGGATCTAAATATTTGTGTGGATTGTATCAAGGGAAAACAAACAAAACATACAAAAAAAATGAGCTACAAGAAGCACTCAGCTTCTTGAAATTGTGCATACTAATATTTGTGGACCTTTTGATGTTAGTTCTTTCGGAAAGGAAAGATATTTTATCACCTTTATTGGTGACTATTCACATTACGGTTATGTCTACTTATTGCATGAGAAATCTTAGGCAATGAATTCCTTAAAAATTTACTTGAATGAAGTAAAAATGTAATTAAACAGAAAGGTGAAAATTATTAGATCTAATAAAAGTGGTGAGTATTATAGAAGACACGATGAAACTAGGCAACACCCAGGTCCATTTGCTAAACTTCTTCGGAAACGTGGCATTTGTGCACAATACTCAATGCCTGGTACACCACAACAAAATGATGTATCATAAAGGCGTAACAGAACTTTAATGGATATGGTTAGGAGTATGTTAATCAATTCAAGTTTACTCATATCTTTGTGAATGTATACTTTGAAAACTGCCATATATTTGTTGAATAGGGTTCCTAATAAGGCAATTCCAAAGACACCTTTTGAACTGTGGATAAATAGGACACCTAGTATAAGGCACCTGCATGTTTGGGATTGCCAAGCAGAAATAAGAATTTATAATCTACAAGAAAGAAAATTGGATGCAAGAACAATCAGTGGATATTTCATTAGTTATCCAGAAAAGTACAAGGGATATATGTTTTATTGTCCTAATCATAGTATGAGAATTTTCGAAACTGGAAATGCAAGGTTCATTGAAAATGGTGAAATCAGTGGGAGTACAGTTTCACGAGAAGTGGAAATTAAAGAAGTTAGAATACAAGTCCTTTTAGCTTATGCCTCTAGCAGTAAGATGATTGCTCCTTTAGTTATTGTTACAAACAATAACGAAGAAGCACAACACAATAATGGGCGCATGATACATAATGAAGAACTGCATGAAGTAACATTAAGGAGGTCTCAAAGAGAAAGGAGACCATCTATTTCGAATGACTATGTGGTATACTTACATGAAATAGAAACAAACTTAAGCATTAATAATAATGATCCAGTTTCGTTTTCACAAGCTGTAAGCTATGATAATTCTAAAAAGTGGTTAAATGTCATGAAAGAAGAGATAAATTCCATGGAACATAATGATGTTTGGGACATTGTACAATTACCAAAGGGTTGTAAAAGAGTTGGTTGTAAATGGGTCTTCAAGACTAAATGTGACGTTCTCACCGGTCTCACGAAAGGATTCTTTCAGGATTATCATGGCATTAGTGGCCCATTATGACTTAGGGCTACATCAGATGGATGTGAAAATTGTCTTTCTTAATGGAGATTTAGAGGAGAAATGTTTATATAGGCCAACCAATTGGGTTTTTAGTTGAGGGAAAGGAACACATGGTGTGCAAACTAAAGAAATCAATATACAGTCTTAAAGTAAGCTTCCCGCCAATGGTATTTGAAGTTTAATGATACCATTGTTTCCTTTAGATTTAAGGAAAATACTGTTGATCGGTGTATGTATCTAAAGGTCAGTGGGAGTAAGGTTATTTTTCTAATTTTGTATATTGATGATATCTTGCTTACAACTAACGATCTTGGTCTTCTTCATGAGACTAAGAAATTTCTCTTTAGAAACTTTGAAGTGAAAGATATGGGTGAGGTAAGGTATGTGATAAGGATAGAAATATTTTGTAATTGATCACAAGGATTGTTAGGCTTACCTCATAAAGCATATATCAATAAAGTATTAGAGAGATTCAAGATGGAAAGGTGTTTAACATCACCTGTTCTAATTTAGAAAGGAGACAAATTTAGTCTCACACAATGTCCTAGAAATGATATGGAATGAAAACAAATGGAAGTAATATTGTATGCATCAGTTGTTGTTGAATCTGAAAGCTGAATTTGTAGCATGTTTTGAGGCTACAATTCAGGTTAAATGGCTGCAGAACTTTATTACAGGGCTTGAAATTGTCGACAGTATTGCTAGACCGCTAAAAATGTATTGTGATAACTCTGCAGCAGTATTTTGTAAGAACGACAAGTACTTTAAGGGTGCTAAGTATGTGGAATTGAAGTACTTTGTCATGAAGGAAAAAGTTAAAAAACAAAGAGTGTCAATAGAACATATTAGCACAAACCTTATGATAATTGACCCTTTGAATAAGGGATTACCGCCCAAGACATTATAGAACATGTTGAAAGTATGAACATTATTGTTATTGATAATCATTAAGTGTAATTTATCTTATGCATTTTAGTGACACTCTGAGCTCAATTATGATATGTTTCTGATTATATGTTCTCTATGTTTGCATGCATGTTTGTGTTAGAGTAATGTTAACAAGTTTTGTCTTGAATGAAGACATTATGTTGGACCAATTATGTACTCCTAGTTAATGGTCATATTAAGGAAAAGACTAATTTGTAGTACATGGAAGGAACTATGTTGATTAGATGATGTACATCCACTATGACTCGAATTGGTTCTTATTCTTAATCATGAAATTATGATGTACCCAATGTATAGAACAATTTAGTCATTTTTAATGCGCATTATGTTAGTTAATCTATTTATTTATTTAGTCCGTAATGTTTATTTATGTCACATGAGCCAAGTGGAAGAATATTAGAATTAATGTTTCATGTGAGAGACATGTGACTTATGTAGAGACTAATAAATAAATAATTAATAATTAAAGGCTAAATTATAATTGGGTTAAATAAGAGAAGTTTCTGTAAGTAAATGCTACTTGATGGGAGTAGTAGTTATAAAAGAGGGTTAATACCCATTAATGTGAAACAAGGTCCTCTTTCTAACAGAAAAGTGTTTTCTCTCACCCATAGTCACCACAAACGAAGAGAGGCAGAAAGAATAGTCTAAGGAAGTGAAATCTTCTTTCTCTCTTCTTCCAAGAAAATCAAAGTATACCGGAGAGAAGTCTATGGAGAAAGGTACGCATTATCTATTTATTTATTGTTTATGAGAATCACAGGCTTCAAAATCATGTTAGTTTCCTATAATTGATAATCTGGGAAACCCATTAATAATTTTACATATCGACCTCCTAGTTTCAAGTAAGTGTGCAAAGGTTGTCTATCACTTTCTACTATAATACATCAGCAAGAGCATTGATCCATTAATAGTTTTACATATTGGGCTAGGTCAGGGTAGATGATTCCACATTTATGTAGCCAACTAAGTAAGGATGAAATCTACCTTTAATTTAACATTATCAATTTGTGATTCCAGTCTTTGTAGTTTTAGAATAGTCTAAGGTTGTAGAAAATTGTACATAGGAAGCATAACATGATCTTGATGAAAGCCTACAATATAAATAATTAAAATTAGTTTGTTATTCTCTAGTTGGGGGAAGTCCTTTTAATTAGTGTCAAAGAAATGGAGATGGTAATCATAAACAACACAATAGATATTAACAGTACGAAGATGTTGAACCTTGGTCCTTGCTTATTAGAACATGAAGATCATTTTACATGTGTGTCATCAAGGTATAAGGTTCCAACTAGGAAATTTCATTGAAGATAATTAACATATAATATTTGGAGCATTGTAAATTGAAAACTATTTTTTAATTTCGTTAAATATAAGAGTTTATATATATATATATATATATATATATATATATATAACAACATATGCAAATCCAGGGATTAATTAAATAGGAGAATTTACAACTTTTTCTTTATCCAACCTTAAATTTTTCAAAAAAATTCTTACACACGCAATATATACAGATATGGTTTGTGACATCCATAATCCATTAAACTTATTAGAAAACACTTAATAAAAGGACTAATACAAATAATAAAATATAATACAGATATTACTTTTTTGTGAAATTAAATTTAGAGATTAAAGTTATAACATTTTGTAAAAGTCAAGAATCAATATAATGATGGAGTATGATACTGCCAATGTTGTTGTTCTAAAGAATATGTTGCATTTTGAAAATTGAATCTCCTTATACACACGCTTTCCTCTGTCGTGCATAATATGAGGACAAGATAGAGGATTCCATTGTGTAGCCTACTAAGTGGAAGACACTTCAATTTGACATGTATTGAGGGACTCCATCATGCACTTTGCCACTCCACCTAAAGCCGTCGAGGGTCTTCCTTGTGTGCAGCTGATCAGTTTCTTGTTTTTTCATTTGTCTATGCTCATGCATGTATGTCCGAATGATAAGACATAAAATAAATTTTAAGAGAAATTTTAAATGAAAAAAATTATATATTTGTTTTTTTAACATATGTGATATTTTTCTAATAAATGTAACATTTTTTGTTGTATAATTTTTTTTTTGAAAAAATATATTTTTGATTGGTGGGCCTAAAATTTATGATTTAGCTGTTTTATTTTTGGGCTGGCCTGTGCATAGTTGAGTCGGAAGTTACTATTGCTCCATGCATTTTGTTCTTGGCCCCTATTAAGGAGCTGATTTTTTTTCCAGAATTACCCTTCCCACAAAATCATTGTTCTGTTCAATAAAATGCATAACAAAATCATTTCGTTGTTATATGATTTTTTAAATTCCCTTTATTATAACAAAATCGTGATTCCTTGTATATTTTTTTTTGCCCCAGATATAACAATGATAAGACATTTCGGTTGAGTCAAAAGTTACTATTCGTCCCATGCATTTTGCTCTTGGCCCTTACTAAGGAGCTGAATTTTTTTTTCCAGAATTACCCTTCCCACAAAATCATCATTTGTTGAATAAAATGCATAACAAAATCATGATTTTATTGTTATATGATTTTTTTGCATTCTCTTTGTTACAACAGAATCATGATTCTATTCTATTTTTCGTTGTATAAAAAGGGAATGCGAAAAAATTACACAAAGAAAATGTGTTTATGCATAAAAAATCCAAAATGAAAACATGTTTTTGATGTGTGATTTTTTCCCATTTCTTGTTATACCACAGAAACGTGTTTTTGTTAGGTATTTTTTTAAAAAGAAATATTATAGAATTAAGTTACATTTTTTACTAGAATTAATTTTGATACAAATTATATTTACAACACTTGTTACCATTTTATTTAAATTTAAATTAATGATGATATGAATTACTTTTTTTAATTATAATCAAAATAATATCATGAATTGATTTGATTATGATTAATAAAAATAATTTTTATAATAATTAATTTGATTATCTTTATAAATGGTAACTTGTAATCAATTAATTTGATTTTAATTAAAAAAGATATTGAGTATTATTAAAAATAATAAATTATATCACAATTAATTTAATTATTTTAAAAATGCGACTTGCATTAATAATTAATAAAATATTGTAAAAAATACGCGCACAACAAAATTACAACCAAATTGTCTTTCCATTGTATATTCAACAGTAGTGAAAAAAAGAAGAAGCACGGCCGCACGGGTAAGACTAAGGGGAGAAGAAGACGAGGTGAAATTGATGAACTGAGGGTAAAATAGTTTTTTCTAGGTATTTTAAAATTTTATAGGGACTAGGACTAGGAGCAATTGTGGGAACCAATAGAAACACCTAGCTCAGTCTATACGTTATGTTTTGCTACGCTACTTTTAAAATTTGGTTATTGTTAATTTTTTTACATTTTAATTGAATCTTGTTGTGTTCCATGCGTCTTCCTTTTTTATTTTATTACTTACTACTCGTGTGAGCTCCAGCTTCCTAATCCTAGACCCTGTGTGTATGACAAGTCTTTGATCCTGTCTTTTTCTTTTTTTCTTTAGTTTTCTATCTCTTTGTTTTGGTGAATTATGCATTTTGTTTTAAAGTAAATATGTGAAAGAATAAAAGGAAGTTGCACGCACTGTTTTTGGTGCGTTGATATCTAAGATGAACATGGTAAGATGCTAACATATTTCTTACGCTTAATTAACTTTCAAACTTTGATTTTGAGATAATTTTCTTTTAAAGATTATTTTTCAAATTTTCTTAAATAAATATTGGTAACGATTACTCTAAATTTTAATATTATTTACATTGTCCTTGCAATCCCGAATACAAGAGTGATGTATCAACATATTATACTGGAATAAAATAATGTTTTTATTTTTAATCCTATTTGTCTTCTCTAATTCATCCTAAACCAAACAACATCAATATTATTTCTTTTCAATTTTACTTATATTTTTCTCAATTCAAACAATCCAAAAATTTATCATATTTTCTCCCTTCTATTCCTCCTAGGAGTGGGTATGCGGACCTTTCCAACCCATTTAAGGTCTGACCGTGTTTTAGACAAGTTAGATAATTTCGGTCCATGAAATAAATGATCTTTTTCTCAAAGTCTGTATTCAATCTACAAAAGCCCGCAAATAAATAGACTGGTCTGCAAACTCAAATATTAATTTGAATAAATATTTTTTTATAACAAATATTTTTAAAAAGTGAAACATTTATAAAATTAAAAAAAATATATTTGACTTCATTTTTTTAAGCTAAAATTTATCTCACTAAAATATACCAACATTTTAAACATAACAAAAATAACAATAACTGTCTAAATTAAACATCAAAATCTTAATATAACATATTAATAATACTTGTACATTGAACTTGGGCAAGTTAAATGGGTAGTCCACAAGTTTGCGGATAAAGCCTGCTAATGTGGACTTAATGAGCCGGAATGGTATGTAAATCTAGATCTATATATCCACTCCTAATTTCTTAGTTGTCCATTTCTCTTTTACATATTCTCATTTATCATTTTTTAATAGAATTTCATTATCCTTCTTAAGTTCTCCCATTCCTTTTGAGAAAAGAAAACAAAACTCAAAGAACATGGTTATGATGAAAAATTTCATTTATGTAGTCTACTAAGTGGACATGCATCCATAGGGATCAGTTAATGATTAAATTAGAAATCCCCTTAAGGTAACTAATTAACCATCCTAAATGAGTGATATCACTAAGAAAAATGAACTATCCTTTTGGACATGAATAAATATCCCCTCGGTCATAACTAGACACCACTATATTTGATGAATTCCCTTTGACTAGAATTGAGCACCCCTAAATCATAGGAATCTAGGGAGCATGTTAGGGATTAAGAGAAGGAGATTATTTAATGGTAATATAAACACCATTAAGATCTCATTAGCAGGTAATCATAAATTAACATTCATACTAGCCTTAAAGGTAAGGCCCATCAACCCATGGATCTAAGACCCATATGTATATATAAAGGATGAAATTTTAGAGAAATTGCATTCTATTTATTCTCATTTATTATATTTGGAGGAATTTCTAACTCTAGTGTTGAAGTGTATTTACAAATATTCACCCTCATCACATCAAAGAAGGAACTCAAGGAATAATAAGAGGAAACAACACCACGTCCGGGAGGAGAAAATTATCCTAGTATCCCATATAAGTACAAGATAATTACCTTTAATTTTATATGTATTGAGGGATCCATCATGTAATTTCGATATTTTTATATATATTTTTTTTCAAATTCAAGAGTAAATATGATAATTTGTGCCAAAACTAAATGGAATAACTTATAACTTTTTAAAATACTTCATACACATGCAAACTATACAAATATATTACGTGGACACATCTATTAAACTTAAAAAAAAAGAAACTAATGTATATAAAGAATTACAATTTTTTTTACAGGAAAAAATTACAATCTTAAGAAACTATTTTTATGTTATTAAATTCAAATATTAAAATTATAGTTTTTGTCAAATTCAAAAATCATAACTAATGATATTTTGATAAAAATAAATATTTTTTTAAAATTTTATTTTAAACCTTACTATTGGGTTGATATTGACTTTTCCTAGCTTGTAATTGAGATAATAACAATAATTTTTTTTACTCGTAAAAATTGAACAATTTATAATATTTACAAACCCCATTCAGCTTAGATCTCCTAGATATGGAAATAATAATTTACATGCTTTGATGCACCAATGCGTATACACGGTACAAAGATAATGGGATTTTTCCCTATAAGATTCGGAACCTTCTAAAACCAGAACGTGAGCTATAATAAATCCATACCTGATGAGTCAATAAGAATAAGTGAATTATTTAAGAAACTTACTATTAATTGCTAAGCATCTCAGTCATATATTAACTCTAGAATATAAACACTTCCTCTTTGACACAAAGCCACCAACCAAGGCAGGCAACGATCCAATGTATATCAAACAAACGCACTGAATATAAAAGGAAAAGCATTACAATGACATGACCAACAGATTGAATACATACATCACTAACACATCGTGCGACCACGATCCACGCGACGCCCCTTCTAATTCAAATCATTCTTCAAATGGTCTTCCACTCAAACTAAAACCATTTGCATCCTTTTTCTTTCATTAATAAATTGCAATTTCTTTCTTTAGTGTGTTTCAATTAGATTCATAATAAAAAATAATTAATTAAATTTTTATGATGAAGACAAAATAATAAGGCGTAGGCTAAGGTGGACAAATATTTTTGTACAAACAAAATATAATCTGTTACTACAAGTATTTCCTGTATTTATAATTATTTAATATAGAATGAGTATTGTGTCATTACCATACTATACCATTACCCGCACCAGTGAGTTAAAACAAAATAAAAGGGAGAAAATGGTGAAGCCATGAATAGATATGCTTAGATCTCTTCACGTTGATTTCCAGCGATGGTGTGAAGGTTTCAGAGGTGCAAGCTGGGAAAAGAAAGAACAAAATAAAATATTCTAGAAATACATATCATATTCAGTTATGTTTATTTCACCACCAATTACAAAGAAATTTATTTTAGTCTGCGCCAAATAGCAAATAATTATTTATACTTTTTCATGATATCGTCTTGATTTTGTGAAATGAAATTGATTCTAGTGTTTTTTTTCCTAATCAACATTGGATGTTATCTAAACACACTATAAGTCAGTTATACTATTGTTTTAAGTAGTTTTTGTACACAATAAAAATAACTAAATATTTTAAGTGTCCTTAAAATATTTATTAAGATTTTAAGAATACAAATAAAAAATACTTATGTTGTTAATATATTAAATAATACACTTTTTAGAGTATTTTTATTCTGTAAAAAATGTTATTCTAACTAAGGTGTAAAGGGACCCATATTTTATTAGTAGCATAACTATAATAGGAAGATGCAATATTCCTTAGAGAAAGAATGAAAAGTTGAACACCGACCCAATGACAATTGGAGAACGCGGTGTGTGTGTGTGGTTCATCGTTCATGACCACGTGTCTCCTTTCCTTTACGGCTATTCGATGAAAGGAAAATTTCATGTCACGATTAAAGGAATCTTGTAGTCGAAAAAAGGTAAGTTCCAGACCACAATTAATTAAGGATTTTTATATTTCTTCAATACATTCAAAGTATCAAGTATTTCAAAAGTATAAGTATTGAATAGTTTTATATTTACAAAATATTAAATATTTCCCAATAAAAAAATCTATTTTTACTTTTGTCATATTCTTGTTACAAACAAATAAGATATATATTTTTAGCCAAATAATTGTATATTCATATAATATTTTATTTATACAATATTTTTATCTTTCTTTCATATCATTTATTATATTTCATTTTTCATTTTAATAATTTAATTAATTGTGTATAAATTATCTGGGATCAAATTTAGATCTTTTTTCTTTCATATCATTTGTTATATTTCATTTTTTTTCTTTTAATAATTTAATTAACCGTGTATAAATTAGTTGGGATATTAACAAATTTAACATGTGTTGTGATATATGTATATTAGATTTTTATACAATTACTTCCATACAATATTAGTATTAAATTAATAAAATTAAAATCGGAATAAAAGAGTCTGATTATGAAATTCACAGTGTCACGTGGTCCCCACTTTACCTTGACGATGTCGTTTTCAGCTTTCAGACTGAACTAATGAACAACGCCAACCTCCTTCACCTCCATGCCATAGCTACTGCGATCTTCTCCCCCTTTACTTTCTATGGGCACAATAATAATAATAATAAAATATAAACAATAATATACATAACAATTAAAAACTTTATACACAAAGACACACAACATAACAAAAGCTTCCATTTCATTTATTCATTCCTTCCCCTCTGTTTTCTGCATGTGATTGCAACAAGAAGAAGGCTTTTCCACTTTTCTTCAGTGTTCCGTTCTCTCTTTCTTAGGGTTTACGAGCTTCGATAAAAGTTGAACAAACCCAGAGAAACGGAACAGAACACCATTGATTCTGTTTCTTCTGGGTTTGAAAAAAAATGAAGAGGGGTAGTAGTACTAGTAGTAAAGTAGAGCCATTTGTGCTACCCAACAGGCTCACACTGCTTCAGATTTTCATGGTGGTGATGCTCCTTTACCTTCTCTTCATGAGCTTCGAAATCCCTCTAGCTTTCAGAGCCGAAAACGGGGTCGTTTTCCTCACCGACGCATTGCCCATGCCCATGCCACTCATGCTCGAAGAATCACGCAACAGTGTCAAAATCAGAGCACCGACAGGGTTAAAGTTGGAGAAAGTTTCCACCTTGAGGTTCAACGAGAGCTTCACGGAGGGTTCGGAGCTGCACAAGGTGGCGCGGCACGCGTGGGTTGCCGGGGAGAAGCTCTGGGGGGAAGTGGAGAGCGGCAAAGTGAAGAGCTTTGCGAAAATTAAGGTAAAAAACGGGTCGGATTCGTGTCCGAATTCGGTGTCGGTCGCCGGGACGGAGTTCCGGGACAAAGGGGTGTTGGTGCTGCCGTGTGGGCTGACGCTCTGGTCGCACGTGACGGTGGTGGGGACGCCGCGGTGGGCCCACGCCGAGAGTGACCCGAAGATAGCGGTGGTGAGGGACGGGGGAGAGGCGGTGATGGTGTCGCAGTTCATGATGGAGTTGCAAGGGTTGAAGGCAGTGGACAAGGAGGAGCCGCCGAGGATTCTGCATTTCAATCCGAGGCTGAGAGGGGATTGGAGTGGGAAGCCAGTGATTGAGCAGAACACTTGCTATAGGATGCAATGGGGTTCTGCTATCAGGTGTGATGGGTGGAAATCTCGTGCGGATGAAGAAACTGGTTAGTTCCACTAGATAGATCGTTTCCACCCATGTGAACATTGTGGGACCTTACATCACTGCCCTAACCAGTTGGGGTTGTTGCTCTAAGGCTTTTAAAATGTGTTGTTAGTTTATTATGATCATGTGTTTGTTGATTGGATTTAGGATAGGCCAAAAGTTAGGTGTGGTGTTGCTGTTTGTGTTTTTGGTGTTGATCTCTGATTAGAATTCGAGTTTCACTTTGATAATGTGCGGTGAGGTCTAATGCCAAATATGTTATGAAGATTCGGTTACTTTGGGGTTAGGAAGTTGATTTTAGAGTTTTTTGTTGTAAATAACAATGGGGGCACTCTTTGGTTCATTGGGGTTGGTTTTTGAAGTAGGGACTGTCTGAGCTGTGAGTTAGAAGAAAGAAAAAGGCTTTAGTTTTGATCCTATCTTTTTACATTATCGAATCATTGTGTTTTGCTAAATTATTAAAGGTTGACTATCATGACTTGGTTTTTAACTGAGTTGAGTGGCATTGTGTGATCGATATAGTTGCCCTAGCCTCTTCACATAGTGGGATAAGAATTTTGTTGTTGTCGTTGACAATGGCAGTACTCTTTAGTTCATTGGAGTTGATTTTGGAGTGGGGACTGTATGTGCTGTGAGTTGGAAAAAAGAAAAAGACTCTAGTTTTGATCCTATCTTTTTACATTACTAAACTATGGTGTTTTGCCAAATTATTTAAGTTTGATCATCATGACTTCGTCTTTAACTGAATTGAATAGCATTGTTTGATGCATGTAGTCGACCACACTTGGTGAGATATGGTGTTTGTTGTTGTTGTTGTTGTTGACTATGATGACTACTATATGGAAAGCCTGACTTGACGAATTTGATTGGGGATCAAATGTAAAATTCAAAGGAAAAAAAAGAGAAGATTTTCATTCTGTATGGTCATTTTCATTCGCTTTTGTGAATGTGGACATCTTGCAAGCTTGCTTCTTGTTTATTTTATTTTCTTACTTTTGCATGTCTTATTTCAAGGGACGTTATCTCTCTTTGCTGAATTTCTTATTTTTGTGAAGTTGATGGACATGTGAAATGTGAAAAGTGGATTCGTGATGACAATAATCATTCTGAAGAGTGGAAGGCGACATGGTGGTTAAACAGATTGATAGGGCGAAAAAAGAAGATGATGGTAGACTGGCCATATCCTTTTGCGGAGGGCAAGTTATTTGTTCTCACCATAAGTGCTGGCTTGGAAGGTTACCATGTTAGTGTGGACGGGAGGCATGTGACATCCTTTCCCTATCGCACGGTGGGTACACAAATCATATCTCCTTCTTCTGTATGCTTGCAGAAATATCTTATATTGTTTGTGTTATATTCATATTTTGCAGGGGTTTGCCCTTGAGGATGCTACTGGACTATCTATAAATGGGGATGTTGATGTACACTCTATATTTGCTGCTTCCTTACCTACATCACATCCTAGCTTTGCTCCACAGATGCATCTTGAATTGCTTCCTCAGTGGAAAGCTCCTCCTCTTCAGAATGTGAATGTGGAGCTTTTCATTGGTATCCTTTCTGCTGGAAACCATTTTGCTGAACGGATGGCAGTGAGGAAGTCCTGGATGCAGCATAAGCTAATCCAATCTTCACGTGTTGTGGCTCGATTTTTTGTAGCCTTGGTAAAGGGTCACTGCATCATCCACTCCTAAATAAGGATAAAAGGTTCAAGATTACACAATGTTTTATACTTACTATTTTCCATTTCTTATATGATAGCATGCAAGGAAGGATATAAATGTGGACATAAAGAAAGAAGCAGAGTATTTTGGTGATATTATTATAGTCCCATACATGGATCATTATGACCTTGTTGTGTTGAAGACCATAGCTATCTGTGAATATGGGGTGAGTGATGGCAGAAGAGTTAAATGTTGCTTCTTTATGCACACATTTTAATATTTTATCCTCTCTTTTAGCTTGCATTATCACTGACTGTTAGTTATTGAATATGCATGTTGCAGATTCGGACCATGACTTCTAAGTATATAATGAAATGTGATGATGACACGTTTGTCAGAGTGGATTCTATCCTAAACGAAGCAAGACAAGTTCGAAGTAGAAGTCTGTACATGGGAAATATGAATTATCACCATAGGCCTCTTCGCCATGGGAAATGGGCTGTAACTTATGAGGTATAAATTTCATCTTGATTTCTCTTTCTTTTTGAAGTGCTTTTCTATATTTTTAAATCTGTTTCAATTTATCATATGCAGTTAGCTTTTTTGATACCATCCGTGTGTAATTATCATGAAATGTTGTATTGTTGGTCCAATTAGTTTTGTTGATTCGTCTACTTTTCTACAGTATAGCAGAATTTGAACTTTTCATTACTTATTTTAGGTTTACTGTTTGCATTTGAGTATTTGTTTTTAACTACCACTTTTATTTGAGTTTATGAATGCTGTTGCTCATTTCTTTTCCCTTTTGTATTAAATCAATTTACTGGTGCCATAGTTATCAATAGGGCACTATTATAGTGGCGTGGAGTGGCCATGTGCCACTACAAAGTTTGAATAATGGTCCATTTTCAAATAGTAGCCATTGCAGCACTAGAGGGAGACTTTTCAACAATCAATTTTTGCCCTCAAAACAGCATCATTTTTGGGGGATTTTTAACATAGTGGTAATCTTACTATGACCATAACACTGTTGTTTTTGGAGTCTTGTAATGCGCTCTACCACCAGTGTTTTTGGAGTCGGTTGTTATGTGCCACTATATCATGAGATTAATAACTATGAATAGTGATCAGCTTTATTAAATAGTTTAAGACTTTCAGTCATTTGACATTTCTGACAAATTCTCTGATAGTTGAAACATTTGAGTTTGTAGGTCATCAACTAAAATGCTGCAACTTATATTTTGAGCTTGCAGTGATATTCTGATTGGATGATTACCAGACGTTTACTTAACAGATTAACCTTTCTATTTAGGTTTATGATTGGCAGAGTTTCAACTTTCACACAATATGATTTCAATTCAATGACTTCAACTTTCACACAATATGATTTCAGTTCAATGACTTCAACTTTCACACATTGAAATTTATGACATTTGTTGTTATGGACTTGCAGTTTCTTTTGTGACTCTGGATTGTCATCTCATGTTCACTTTGTGGAGGCATTTCTGACTTTTTTTTTCTTTGCCCTTAACTTTCAGGAATGGGTAGAGGAAGAATATCCCATCTATGCTAACGGTCCAGGTTACATAGTCTCAGCTGACATTGCTCAGTTCATTGTATCTGAATTTGAGAAGCGCAAATTAAAAGTATGTTTGCGAATAATTTTTTTATCTCCGTTTATTCCTGGTTTGGTGTAAGTGTGCACGCACATGCATGCATATGGATTTGTTATATCTCAGTTTGTTTTCTGATATGCACTGAAGGAAGTTGTTGGCTGTTGATGACATACTTAACCAATTTTCAACATGGTGCAGTTATTCAAAATGGAGGACGTGAGCATGGGAATGTGGGTGGAGCACTTCAACAGCACAAGACCGGTAGAGTACATGCACAACTTGAAGTTCTGCCAATTTGGGTGCATTGAAGAGTACTACACTGCACACTACCAATCACCAAGGCAAATGACATGCATGTGGGAAAAATTGCAACATCAAGGAAAATCACTCTGTTGCAACATGAGATGACAAAATGATGGTAGGTATAGGTGATGTGTACGACAAGGGAAAAAGAAACATGCACAGCTAACTAGGCAAGTTCTATGATCATAATATATATCTCTGTATATAAGCACTTTTTCTCCCTTTTAAGGGGGGGTTTCGGGGGGTTTTACTTTAAAATGGTGAGGATGATTTATGTCAAGTTTCTATGCTTGTGGTTTGCCCCTATTTTGATCCATAACCCCCCCTACCTAAAAGAATAGATGGTGTAGGTATATCATCTTAGATAGAGTTAAAGTTGGATACTACAGGAACAGGTAAAGGAACAAACCTATGGTTTGTAACGTAGAGCAAAATGGTGCAGAAGCAGAATAAAATTACTTTTTTCTGCTTTGACTTCATTTTCCTATGTTCTTTCATGCATTAAAGAAGTTGCTATCTTCTCCGTGAAGAGGTATTTTGTGTCTGGTCTCGAATTACTTGATTTTCTTAATTCTTATATTTTGCTAATGGATTTTGTACTTATATTCTTAATATCAATAAGCCTATGGCAATACCAAATTAAAAGTATCACGTATCAGAAAACAACCAAATTATAGAACTAAATATCAAATCATAAAATATATAATGTATTATTGCTTTGTGCCAAACAACCTATCATTTATTATCTCCAAACAATTATAAAAATCTGGGTTACGTAAGATGGAAACAAGGACCAAGTAGGAGCGAGATCCTGAAATATACTCTCAAGTATAAATTCTGTGCCAGTGAATAAAATAAATATTTACATGTGAACCTAAAAAAGGTTTTCATAATGACCCAAAATGTCTCAGAAGGCAAGAACTCAAGTAGGAAATCTTGGATCTCCATTAAGTAAAATGTATCTAATATTAATTGATATTATTAGTTAATTTAATTTTTAATATTATAAAAAGCTAAATTTAATTTTAACTTTGACCATAATTATTCAATTTAATTCTTAAAATTGCCACCACTAATCATTTTCATCTCTAAATTTATACAATAGCATATTTAGTTCTTGAATTTTTTATAATTGTTAGTGAATTTGATTTTTAATTCTTAGTATTTTATATGTCAATTAAGGGTGTTTTTCAATTGGTGGACAAAAAATTATTCCTTTTTTAAATCATATTCTCCTTTTCAATCTTTAATACAATTATATACTTATGACTTAAATTCAAAATCTCAATAGTTAAGTTAAAACATTCACGCATCCACACACTCGATGTTTTTGAACATTTATTCAGGTTGAATATTTTTAATTGTGAATTAATACATGGAAAAATAAATTGATGAATTATAAATTTTATTGTATTTTATAATAATTCATGTTTACATTTTAGACATTAATCTGCTCTTTAAATTTAAAAATTAATTTAATAGCTACGTTTGAATAAACTTGTTCATAAGAATTTACAGGAAAAAATAAGAAAAAAAATAAAATAGACCTTGTTTATAAGTTAAGATTAGCTCATGTATAAGTTGAAATTTATTTATAGAAAAGTTAATATGAGAAAAATTTTACAAATTAATTTATAAAAAAAGCTTACTGTAATTTTTTTCTTATAAGTATTTGAGAAATTTATCTAAACAAGAAAATTTATATGTTATGTTATAATTGTGTCAAAATTTGTGGCATTTTTGTGTATGTGCTATATATATCATATCCGTACTTTCTAGTTGTATATCTTAATCGGTTCGGTGCTTTATGGATGAAACTTGAAGGCGTGATGCCAGTGACCTATTGCTGTGAGAATAAACATGTAGGCTTAAAGCTTGCTGCACCTTCTCAGATAATAGAGATAAAGCAGAAAAGGGCCCTTGACAAAGTTAGAGATTCTTTGTTAGTGGATAGAGACTAAAGGCTGGGAATCACATTCCATATCCCATATTGTTTTAATGTTTTACCAATCCATCTAGGTCTGTTCGGATATAAGCTATAAATACTTTTAATATCTTTTCTATTAAAAATATAAATCATTTTTCAGTAAATAAACTCTTAAAAACACTTCTAGTCTTAGATCAAGACAGACTCGTAGTGTTCTACTTCTACAGGTTCACACTTTAGAGATTCACTAATGTACTGCCTGTATCACTAACTCAATTGCTCATGACGGCCCCCACGAAGCTTCCACCTTTATAACATAATAATCGGTTGCCTATTTTTTCCTTTTTTCATAGTTCAATAAAGGTCAATATCGAGTTGAATTATAGTATGTTTGGATTCTCAGTCACACAATTCAATTAAAATGTGAATCACAAAAGTAACTTTTAGTTATTTTTGATATATCTTGACGCGAAAATTTAATTAAGCGTGAATTACATATATTAATCCAAACACGCATTTCATGTCATATAGTGTATTTGTTTTTACATTTCACATTTTGGAACGTGATTTTTCACATCTCAGTTGTGGTTTTAAGAAGTTAATAATTATAATTTCTTATATTCTAATAGTGATTTCTTACTTCTCAAGGAATTTCCAAATATGCTAATATTTTTCAGATTGAGTGTGGCTCAATTGAGATTGAACTTATTGCAGGAAATGACATGGATTTCATTCCGGCAAAACAATTTTAGAGAATGATAATAAAATTTAATTATGATTAAGTCTTGGGTGGAGAATAAATTCTATAATCGATTCAAAAAAAGAAAAGTTTAAGACTTATGACAATACCTTAAAATCCTGTCAAAGAGTAAAAAAAATGTTTTCTTCTTTTTATGTCAATTGTATAACATGTGCAAATTAAGGCTTTTGAGATACTTACGGCGTTAGATTTTACTTCTTTTAGCTAAGTATTTTTAATATTTTTCACATACATTTCTAGGAACAGAATTTGTGCTAATGAACATAATTTATTGGTTGTTGAATTCATTTATTTAGGTGTACGTCAGACATTCTATTTTTGTTTTTTAAGACTCTCAACATCTAGGAGTCAAATTAGACTACGACTAATAGAGATCGTATAGACCCAGTGAGAGAGGAAAGCTATCTAATGTCTATTTTTTACATTGACATTACTTAAACTCCAAATTAAATCCTTATAAGAGGAATCAAACCCTTTACCACTTGAACTATGGTAATTGACATGCAGGCAATCAATTAAAAATTCTAAAAAAAATGTCATTCACTGAATTCTGAACATAAATGAACTGAGAGGAGATTCAAATTACAGGTTGCATGTGCACACATCTGCCACAGAAGGACACCATGAATTAATGGCCACATTCTTTAACCCAAGAAAGTCATACATAATTTCCCCCCTAACCATGAAATTTTCCAACACTCGAACTTGTCACACCCTTCAGAATTTTTTTGATTTGTTACTCTCTGGGTCATGAGTTTGATTGTTGAAGTTCCATGCAAGATAACTTACAAGAAGAACCAAACAAGAGAACATGCCACAGGATAGATCAACCAAGCAACCCCTGAAAACAAAAGGGCCAAAACAATTTTAGTGTTGGCCATTTACAGATGAATGAAGTCTTGTTTGATAAATTTCTCAATAAGTACTTACAAAAAAATACAACAAAAAAATAAAATGAATTGAGTATCTCTTCAAAGCCAACATTTAATTATACATTTCTCATCTTGGAAAAGTTAGATCAGAGAGCTTCTATAAAAACTAAGTACATTAAGTTGATTTTAACTTATTAGAGAAACTGGATTCATTATACCTTTATATTTTATTGTCTTTCAAGTACTGAAAAGTTTACCAAAAAAGGACCTAAATAATAGATAGGCTTCAATTGACCAGAGATTAGGGACAATATAATTACGCTTACCATTTCGAAAACCATTGTTATAAGAAGATATGAAGAAACAATCCGCTGTAGTGTTAATCCCATTAGGACAATTGCAGATAAAAGAGTTATAGGTCCCACCATACCCACACACCCCATGGCTCCTTTCACAAGCATCACACGAGCCAGGATAGTCATTTGTGACACTGAACTTGTACTTGAGTGCTATACCATAGTTCCACTTCTCAGGATCCATTTCTTGATCATTGAAGTTGTAGAACCCCGTGTAAGAAGGGCATTGCAGCTTCTGCAGATCCATCTCAAACGCTGGACCGAGATTAACCGGCGTGTAAACGCAGCACGTCGAGATTGGAAGGTTAATGGTGGTGCTAATAGGCCTGCATGAGTATAGAAGACTACAAATTGGTGTCTCTTGATCACATAAAAGCTTGGAATTGGAATTGCTCCCATCATCATAGCCATTTGATTGACATATAGATGATGAGTTCATTGAGCAATCCACCAGAGCAAAGATGGTGCTATCAGCAAAAGTAAATGGTGCATCCCAGTTTAGGCCAAAGCCTTTGCTAGGGACAGTGCAGGAGCATGTTGACATGGTGGGATCTGAGATGTGTATGATTTGGTTTGTGTAGTCAATTGAGGTAATAGGGTAGGAGCCTGTGTGAGTGGTGAATGTGAGCTTTTGGTTGCTACATGTTACATGTGGTTGGAAACGAGGGTCACCACAACCAGGGCCACTTCCAAAAGGGTACTTGAGAGTTTCTTTGCCACAGTTTCTCTGGCAGATTTGTGATGAGATCAGAGAAGGAAGTAGTAGAAGGAAAATGGAGAGAAGAAGTGAAGGGTTGGTGAAATCCATTGTTGTTGTTGTTATGAGGATGGGGAATAAAGGAAAGTGGTGAAGCAAGAAGAGGAGGGACTAATAGGTATGATTCTGGTGTTAGTGTTACTATTTATTGAATTGTTGAAAGCATCTTCTACCCTCTAGCTAGCTAGCAGATGAATAATAACTTTCTGAGATGAAGGTATGAGGATTGAGGAACTTGCATTTTTGTTATGTAAGGATTTGTTTATTGCTTTTCATTGTATGTTATTTAACATTTTGTTATATATTTTTATTTGAGGATAAAACTTACATGGAGGTTTATAAATGTTTAGTTTTGTTTTTCATCAAAATTAAAGTTTCATCAAGCATGCAAACATTTACTGCATAAGTGTCGTTGATTCAAATGAAATGAAATGATTTTTTTTAAAATAAAGTCTTAAATTTAAATTTTGCTGCATGAGTGTCATTGATTCAAATAAAATGAAATGAATTTTTTTAAAATAAAGTCTTAAATTTAAATTTTGTTGATGAAAAAAAACTTAATTGAGGAATCAATTTATTAAAAATATTCATTTAAATTTTTCGACTGAAACACCAATAAAATAATTTAAAAAAACATCTGATTACAAAAATGAGACTTAAATTTTGATTAGAAAACAACATCAAAAACACTTAAGTAATATATAAGTTTTGTCCTTTCTTTTATTAGTATTAGATTAATTAGATGGTTCGGTGATGTACTTACCATCATCACTGTTTTTTGTCAGTACATACTAAAATTCGGATTTAATATGATGGAACGGGCTTTATTTTTCTTCTGGCCGGGATCTCCACCTTCATGAATTGTGTGTTTACTTTAAAGTGGAAAAATTGATAAGATGTTAGAGCACGTTAATTATTTCAAATCTCTTACTAAGAGAAATCACATGATCATGTGCTCGAGCAGCCACGTTACGACCTTAATTACACAAGTCACAGGCAAATGTGTTTGGAGTCTAAAACCTTTGACTTTCATTATACTATATCTAAAGATAATAACAAACATACACTCCATTTTTCGGATGTATATGAGAGGAAATAAAAAGAAGATAAAGAGGAAAAAAAAATAAAGAAATAAAATGATAGATGTTATAAATAAATGATATGGAGAGTGAGATCGAGAAAGAGAAATGAGGTGAAAGTGGGATGAAAGAAGGAACAAATGTATGTTAAGTATTTCTAATTTCTAAATTAAAACTGGGCATATGTAAGTATGTAACCCTTCATTCGTATAGATTAGGATCAAGAAAAACTTAATACTGTTTAAACGTAAGTTTCTTTGGTTTAATACATTTAAATCTTGGAATAAATCAGTTAACCCGCGAGTTAAAAGGATATATCAATCTGCGAATCATTTTTTTAAAAGTATATGTATAAAGTGTGTAATGTATAATTTGACAGAACAATACTCTCCCACATTTTTTACAAATATTTTAGGATTGATGTTTATGTCTTAATATGTTTTATATAAATAATAAGGAAAGATTTCATAAAAGAAGCAGTAGATACCTCTACTTCGCTCTTCAGTCCCCAAAACAAGCTTGGCCAAACGTTTATGCTTTTGAAGGCATATGATGATTGCCGACGCACTTGCTACTTAATTATAACAAGAACTATGAATTAGAATAATGTGGTGATGATTACATTTATACTTTTCATCTTCTTTTCTCTAATCCCTATAATTTATTTTCTTGTTATTATTATCCAATTATATATCATCCACTCATCAATTACGTTGTGCCTTCAGTCATTTGTACTAAAGTTGGTGGAAGGAAGAATATTTAAAATGCAAATAACTTTAGAAGAGAATATATTCATCTATATTTACATCTTTTTTTTCATCTCATCTATAATAAAACCTTTTTCACTTTATTTGTTTACTGCACATTCTTTTTTCCATCTCCTACTACTGAACCCAAGCAAGTTAAATGGTCGTGATACAATATTTCTACTAGTTCTCCATGTGAATCTTCTCGACATCACATGCACGTTTATTCTTTGTTGGCACTAATTCTTGCTGAATATTTTCTCTATATATGATAAGTTTTGCTTAACAATTTACATATTATATCTTTCAATTGCTCAGATCTAGAAGCTCAACAACAAAAAATTGTGCCTACAATGGAAACAAAATAAACTACACTCCTCTCTTTTAAGATGCTTGAATTATTCTTTTATTCTCTCTTTATGTTTTTTCTTTTCTTTTTATAATAGCAAAAAATGAGATTAAAACTTAAGACACCAAGTTATATATCCAAATCCTCCACCGCCAAGTCAATCTTAAGTGGATTCTTATTCTCTTGTGTTAAATATGTATTCTTCTAATAAATGAATACAAATTATATTATAATTTTCTTTAATGTAGATTATATCGACAAAAATAGTTAAAAGCTGAAAAGTTAACATATTTGGTAAAATCAATAGTTGAAATAGCTGAAAAGTATAAAATGATTAAAAAAATAATGAAATCATAATTTATTTAAAAAGGGTAAGCAAAAAATTTGATAAATATATTAAAGATAAAAATATAAAAAACTAGAAGATAAAAGCATGTGTTTTAAAAAACGTTACTTTAAATAATGTTTCAAAAAATGCTAGAAGTTATTAAAAAAAAGTTTATTTACCAAATAAACAGATGAGTTTTTCAGTTAATAAAAAAAGTTAAAAACTAATTGAAATATCTTCTCAAACATAATCATAAGTGATAATAGTATAAAATTATAAAAGTGTCTCCCAATAATATTTTATAAATTATAAAAGTGTCTCCCAAAAATATTTTATATTTTTCTATAACTCTCAATATCCTCGATAGGTAATTTTGAATATTTTTTTATTAATTTAATATTTTAGAAGGTAAAATAAATTTTAAATGCATTGAATATACTTTAAAATTTCATTTAAAATTTAGAAAAGTATCATCTACTCCACCATTGACTAATTTCAATTGAAAAACTGGTTAGCTGCCTTTAATTTTTCCTTAATAACATTTTTTTATTTCACGAAATTTGAATTTAAAACTTTACTCAAAGGATCCATACTAGCACAAATCATATCAATGTAATATTGGTAAACTAGCTATTAATCTTGTTGAAAATTAAACAATAGAGATTTTTTTTTTCTTTCTAAATGCACTATTTACATTAAAATTGAGTCAAATGTAAATTGTGCATTTATAAAGAAAATAAATGTATATTTAAAAATAAGAAAGGAGAGAAGATAAAAACATCTCAAGGAAAAGTAATGTGATTTACATAAATAAAAAAGAATTTGTGGCTACAATTAGCAATTTTATGTGAATATGATGACTCTTTGGAAAACCCAAGCATATTTGGGAAAGGGAACCTCTTAAATTTAGACTGTGGGTGAAGGAGCCGAACCTGTTTGCTTTATAGTAGTAAGGAATCTAGTTTGTTGGATAACAAAATGATGAATAACATTATATCAAACTCTATGGGACAAAGGGGGGAGCAAGACATCTGTTGTCAAAGAAATCACATCCAAAATGGTGAAGGGAAAAATGAAAGTGGGTCAGAAAAGTCTCTAGGTCAGAACGGAAGAGTCTGCATTAGTTGAATGTAGAAATTAAATTTTGTTTTAAGACATAAGTTTTTGGTTTTATTACAATGGTTTTATAATATTAATTAAATAATATGTAATCAAAAAAGCACCAGTGGTCTAGTGGTAGAATAGTACCCTGCCACGGTACAGACCCGGGTTCGATTCCCGGCTGGTGCAAATTTGTATTACTTTTTTTCTTTATTTTAGGAGATTCGGTTTCTTGAGGACAGTTACAATAAAATCCCTCAAGTGGGCTCAATCCATTTGTTTTGTGGCCAGGTAGCTCTTGACAGCAGACTAACTTAAAGAGGATACTGTTGAACAAAAACACCATCTTCTCTGCAAGACTACCCTTCTTCTTCTCCATGGGCTGCTAGCATGGTTAGTTTTACATATAAAGAGTTTTATTCCATTTTCAGTTAAATTGTGATTTAGAATTCAAAATCATGTTCAAACGCAATATAGTAATGGTTCTGCTAAAAAATATTATTTGGAAAGATACACAACTTATATATATATATATATATATATATATATATATTTTTTTTTTTTTATCTAGAAGCAAAAATATTTCCACTACCGAAAGTCATGAAACTTACTAAAAGAAAAAAGTAGAGTACCAATTAAACAAAAATTCTTTTCCCAACAAATGTTGCCCTGTGGCACACAACTTCTATCAAGTATATGTGAAAAGTATATGTTAAAATATGATTTTTATCCTTATAAATATGAAAATATTTAAAATTTGTTTCTATAAAATTTTTAGCATATTTTTTATCTTCGTAATATTAAAATGTCTTTTTTTTTTTTACATGAAGTAGGTTTGGGTAAATAAAAAAAGTGTGAGAACGAAAAACAACCATACAGCTTTGTGACGAAAAACAATACCCTTTATAAAAAAAATTCTCACTGTGCATCAAACAATCATATCGTCTCTAATAGCTAGGTACGTAAAAAAATTGAAAAATAGAAATATCAAAATTACACATTGCAATACCAAAGGTGAAAGTCTAAATTTAAAAATCAAAATAATTTTCTTGAGTTAAAAAAATGTGGAATATCAAATTCTAAACGATTAGGAGTTTAATTTTTATTAAGAGTCAAATTAAAAATCAAATAAAAGTATATATCAAAAGATATTTATCCTCTTGAATAAATTTACATAACTCAATTCAAATTAGAGGTAATTTATTATAGATTAAACAATTATATCTCATATATTACAAATACTTATTTTTTATCCCTTATTTCTTTGTCTTTCAATTTTCTTATTAAGTCATATCACTTATTATATTTATAATTTTTTTTCATCTCAAATGGTAAAACAGCATTCGTAAGGCTTTTAAATATTGAATCGTTCAAGAAAAGCAAGATAACGTCAATTCTGGCTTGTTCTTTGAACTGCAGTACTATTAGTTTGTCCCACTTGAATTATTGTGTCCCACTGTTGTGTGAATTTCAACTTTTTGGGTTCATGTATTGACTATTGGGGAGGCCTTGGGTAAAACACTACCCTATATATGAAACTGAATATTGAAAAAATTGGCATCTATTATCATTGCTTCCTTCATCTTTAGTTTTTATTAACTAATTTTTTTTAAGAACTTTATTGGCATCTAACTTCATCACTTGCTTCACTTTTTTTTTTCCTTTCATTACGATAAAATTCTGTTGAGGACTGGTTTTCTTTTTCATTATAATTACAATAGTACGAAAGAACATATAAAACTCATTTAAAGTCAGTATCGTCCGTCGGCGGTTCCTACATTCACGATGTCCTGGGTAGTTTTGACTTTTGCAGAAGAACTTTGATTCCAGCATCGTGTAATTTTCTTTGTCTTTTTTAATTTCTATTATTATATTACTAATCATTATATAATATCTTTAATCAGTTGTCATCGACATATTTGATGCGTTCAATGCATAATATATTTGCTGTAGCCTATATCCAAGAAAACATTATTAGGTGGTCGTGGTTTAATTTATCACTGATTTAATCTGGATATATTTATTTTTTTTAAATTAACTAATCTAAATATATGTTTCTTGTAAATTGGTCAATATTCCATACATACATGGATGATTTAGGATTACCTAATAGTTTATTCTAGCATGCTTATCACACAATGTTATCTCACCCTCCTTTCCCATACATAAAACTCCACATTTCCTGCTGAGTAACCTAACAAAACAAACACAGCATTGCTCCGTGTTTGACCTGTTATAGTAAACAGTGATGGCTCAAAGGGACTTGAGGCTTTTGGGTGCTTGGTTCAGTCCATTTGTCCTGAGGGTGCAGATTGCCCTTAACCTCAAGGGTTTGGATTATGAGGTTGTTGAAGAGACTTTGAATCCCAAAAGTGAATTGCTTCTTAAGTCCAACCCTGTGCACAAGAAAATCCCAGTTTTCTTCCATGGAGATAAAGTCATATGTGAATCTGCAATCATAGTTGAGTACATAGATGAGGTTTGGTCCAACAATGCTCTCTCCATCCTTCCACAAAATGCATATGATCGAGCTAATGCCCGATTTTGGGTTTCTTACATCGATGACAAGGTATTTATATTTCTGTGCCTTCACTCCTTTTTTAATTTTGCTTATTCTTATTCCTACTATCTAATGTTAGAAATAATTTACTCCATCCAACCCTTATTATAAAATCCAAATTAAAAGTGTACCTTGATCCTTTCTTTTCCTAAGTTTTTTTTAGTAAGTTGCATATGAAAACTTAATTATCACCATAAGCTTAGTTTTCATGTGATTTTAATTTTTATTGCATGAGTACTTAATATTTTTTGGTGTATTTTTTTCTACTGGGAGTAGTGGGTTACGTCCTTGAAAAGTGTTCTACTGGCTGGAGATGACGACGAGGCAAAGAAATCACACTTTGTGGAAATGGAAGAAGCACTTGAGAGGATGGAAGAAGTGTTCAACAAGTGCAGTGAAGGAAAGACATACTTTGGAGGGGATACAATTGGAATTGTTGACATTGTTTTTGGGAGCCTTTGGAGTTGGATGAGAGTGATAGAAGAGATGAATGGAAGAAAAGTGTTTGATGAAGCAAAGAACCCTTCTTTGGCTAAATGGGCTGAAACGTTTTCTGCTGATGCTGCTGTGAAGGGTGTTCTTCCAGAGACTCACAAGCTTGTTGAGTATGCCGAGAGTCTTAAGAAAAGATGGGCTGCTGCAGCTGCAAAGTAAATGGAACTAATTGCAAGATTACTTGGCTTTGAAATTGTGATTTTTTTTTTCCTTGTAGGCTATCTTTGTTCTAACTTTATGTTGGTTTAAAAATAACTTTAAAATAAAAGGTTTATAAATAAAGTAGAGAAAAAGGGGAGTGTCTTCGGTTTTGACTTTTGAGTTGTGAGGGTAACCTTTCAATTGAAGAGTCCGAATCTCACTTGAAGAGAATTAACAATTGGGATAAAAAAAATTATGCTTTTGTATTTGTTTGTTTAGGTTGCCTCTGCTAGCAACTGAGTCTCTGTCTGTTGATTGTAGGTCATGTCTCATTTATATATATATATATATATATATATATATATATATATATATAGCAATAAGGAGTGCTAAGACGCAGCACACCCAAATTTATTTAAAAAGGCAAGATTAAAATAAAAATAAAATAAAACTTGAGGGCATAAACCTAACCCAAGATAAAGCTAAAGAAGGGTAAAACATTAAGCATACCTATTGCGAAAAAAAAGAGGCCAATTTAGAATTTTCTTCTCTAAAGATGCGAGTATCTAAAATTAATCTTTTTAGCTAACTCTGTATGGTTTAATCATCTATTTCTAAGTCTCCTCGGGATCAGATTTGCATATTTAAAAAATTGGATGACAAGGCCAAAGATTAGTTCATCCTTTTTGGAAGGTTTTGGGATAATTCAAGTAGATTTGATTTCCTCCTCAATGTAACTCTATTAAGTGCAACACGGATGGTGCGACCAAAAGAGCTCCTCGCCCGGCTTCTTGTGGGGTAATTTTCAAAAAAAGTGTGGCATTCCTTGCGTGTTCTGTAGATATGTAAGGATATTGCCTTCAGTGTATTTGTTATCTGAAATTTTTAAAATTTCTCTTTTTTAAGTTCTTTATTTAAAAAAATGTTTCTTGGATAATTTTGAATTGTCTATAACTTCAGAGAAAAAAATACGAGAAATAAATGATTAATTTGATTGATGATGTAATATGATAAAGAAAATGAAAAAAAAAAGTTATTAACTGAATTTTCATCAAAATATAATCACTCTTTATTTAACCATCAAACAACCATGTTATCAAAATATCCTCTTGAATAAATTTACATATAACTCAATTCAAATTAGACGTAAATTATATATGGTCAAACAATGATATCTCATGTTACAAATACTTATCTTCTATCCTTTATTATATCCTTTATTTCTGTGTGTTTCTATCTTCATGCTAAGTCACATTACTAATTACATTTTCACTTATTTTCTTTTCTATTTTTTTATCTCAAAGCTAGGGTAAAAAAAACCATGCATCATTATTCTATGATTTTTGGAATATTGAGCCGCCCATAAAAAAATTATTCTACTTTTATTTCTTCAAAATTATCAATTTTATAAGATTGAATCGACTTAAAAAAATAAAATTAATCATTTCATATTAATAATATTATTATGTTTAATGTGCGTGACTATGCTAGTATTTTAAAACGATTCAAATTTAACAAAAAAATAAATCAGTTCATAGAATAAATTAATTCTTTTAATAAAAAATTAATAACCAACGCATTTTTTCCTATTATCTAGATCTAAAGACCTAGTAAAAAAAATCTAAAGAAAGATATATCATATAAAAAACAAAAGACCACATCAATTCTGGCTTGTTCTTTGCATTTTGCAATGCATGCAGTATAATTATTAATTGGTCCGTCCCACTTGAATTACTGTGTCCCAAGCACTGTTGTACGTGTCTCTGCTCAACTTGTAAGTTGATTCTTATCTGATACATCCCACAATGTTATCTCACTTTCTTTCACATACATAAAATGCATCATTTCCTTTTAAGTAACACAGTGCATTTTGATCTTTTATATGGCTAAAAATGACTTGTGGCTTTTGGGTGCTTGGTTCAGTCCATTTGCCCTGAGGGTGCAGATTGCCCTTAACCTTAAGGGTTTAGATTATGAGGTTGTTGAAGAGACCTTAAATCCCAAAAGTGAGTTGCTTCTTAAGTCCAACCCTGTGCACAAGAAAATCCCAGTTTTCTTCCATGGAGATAAAGTTATATGTGAATCTGCAATCATAGTTGAGTACATTGATGAGGTTTGGTTCAACAATGCTCCCTCCCTCCTTCCATAAAATGCTTATGACCGAGCTATTGCCCGATTTTGGGTTGTTTACATCGATGACAAGGTATTTATATATATTCCTTTTGGTTTTGATTTTTTTTTCATCGCTAAAAATCGAAGAAGGTACCAGAGTTTTACCATCTAAACTAAACCCCTTTGATTTTGGATTTTGGATTTTGGTTTTTGGTTTTCTTATTTTTACTTTTACTAACTAACTTAGAAATAACTTAGAGAACGTACCCATAAATTAAGGGGGTTTTGCCGTTTTGGTACAGCTGAATTTTATAACATCTATTATTTCTTCTCGGCCCATTCTTTGCCTCCATATTTCAAAAACATAAACTCAACTTAGATTCTTTCCTTATTTCTTTGTGTCATTAATCCGCGCATCAATCCACCAACTGCAAGCCTCAGATATAATTTGGGCAACTCAAATCTCAATTCACTGAGTTGATGCGCGGGTTAATGTGAAATAATAATAATAATAAAAGCAAGAATCTATGAGTTCCACAGTGCTTTAACTTTTCTAGAATTCTGGACTCCGAAGCTAGGAAGTTCCACACTTAGTCGTTTTGAGCAAGCTGTGTTTAGCTGCTGCGTTCATATACAGTATATTTAGAATTTTAGAAGTTAGAACTTATATGTAAATATAGTTTGAGCTAAACGAATGATAAGGAGGCATAATATTATTACTGAGAAGAGTTTATAGAATTTGTAGACGTACCAATGACAAAATTCATGTTAATTGTTAGCTGCAAGCCTCAAATGTAATTTACACAACTCAAACTCAAACTCAATTCGCTGGTGCTGGATTGATGTGCGGGTTAATGTGAAATAAAGAAAGAAGGCAAGAATATATGAGTTGAGTTTATTACTTTGAAATATGGAGGCAAATGAATGGGTAGAGAAGAAATAATAGATGTTATAAAATTCAACTATACCCGAACTTCTTAATTTACAGTGGTACGGTATCATTTCTCAATAATTTATATATGTAACTTAATTGAACTCATGTAAGTAATGTGTTTCGCTAAGTTACCTGCGGCGGTGTGGCCTTTTCAAGAAGTTTTTTTTATTAAGTTGCATGAACAGCTTAATTATCATCAAAAGTTAGTTATAAGCTATGAAGCACAAATTCTAACACAAACACTTCGACAAACTAATGTCTTAATGTCTATGATACGGACACCACATACAAATAAACAAAGAGATTCTAATAAAATAATAACATATAATAAAATATCTAAATTGATGATATATTTATTTTTTAAAATTAACCAAAAAATGTTTTTTCAAATGTATAAGTTATATACCTAATAAGAAGTATGAAACAAATGCTAGGGTATGTCGGTGTTGGATGCGGCAACACTTCCAACTTATAGAGGCTATAAGCTTTCGTGTGTTTTTTATTGAATAAGTACTAATCTTTAGTCTTGGAGTAGTGGTATACGTCCATGCGGAATGCTCTATTGGCTGAAGCAGCTGATCAAGATGATGAGGCAAAGAAGCCACACTTTGTGGGAATGGAAGAAGCACTTGAGAGGATGGAAGAAGTGTTCAACAAGTGCAGTGAAGGAAAGGCCTACTTTGGGAGGGGATACAATTGGAATTATTGACATTGCTTTTGGGAGCCTTTGGAGTTGGATGAGAGTGATAGAAGAGATGAATGAAAGAAAAGTGTTTGATGAAGCAAAGAACCCTGCTTTTTTCTTTATTTTAGGAGATTCGGTTTCTTGAGGACAGTTACAATAAAATCCCTCAAGTGGGCTCAATCCATTTGTTTTGTGGCCAGGTAGCTCTTGACAGCAGACTAACTTAAAGAGGATACTGTTGAACAAAAACACCATCTTCTCTGCAAGACTACCCTTCTTCTTCTCCATGGGCTGCTAGCATGGTTAGTTTTACATATAAAGAGTTTTATTCCATTTTCAGTTAAATTGTGATTTAGAATTCAAAATCATGTTCAAACGCAATATAGTAATGGTTCTACTAAAAAATATTATTTGGAAAGATACACAACTTATATATATATATATATATATATATATATATATATATATATATATTTATCTAGAAGCAAAAATATTTCCACTACCGAAAGTCATGAAACTTACTAAAAAAAAGTAGAGTACCAATTAAAGAAAAATTCTTTTCCCAACAAATTTTGTCCTATTATATATTTAAAAAAACCTAAGTTACTAGCCACTTATACGAGGGCCCGGTGGCACACAACTTATATCAAGTATATGTGAAAAGTATATGTTAAAATATGATTTTTATTCTTATAAATATGAAATTATTTAAAATTTGTTTCTGTAAATTTTTAGTATATTTTTTATCTTCGTAATATTAAAATGTTTTTTTTTTACATGAAGTAGGTTTGGGTAAATAAAAAAAGTGTGAGAACGAAAAACAACCATACAGCTTTGTGACGAAAAACAATAACCTTTATAAAAAAAAATCTCACTATGCATCAAACAATCATATCATCTCTAATAGGTACGTAAAAAAAATTGAAAAAAATTTAGATAAATTGTAAAATAAAAATATCAAAATTACACATTGCAATACAAAGGTGAAAGTCTAAATTTAAAAATCAAAATAATTTTCTAGAATTAAAAAAATGTGGAATATCAAACTCTAAACGATGAGAAGTTTAATTTTTATTAAGAGTCAAATTAAAAATCAAATAAAAGTATATATCAAAAGATATTTATCCTCTTGAATAAATTTACATAACTCAATTCAAATTAGAGGTAATTTATTATAGATTAAACAATTATATCTCATATATTACAAATACTTATTTTTTATCGTTTATTTCTTTGTATTTCAATTTTCTTATTAAGTCATATCACTTATTATATTTATAAATTATTTTTCATCTCAAATGGTCAAACTGCATTCGTAAGGCTTTTAAATATTGAATCGTTCAAGAAAAACAAGATAACGCAATTCTGGCTTGTTCTTTGAACTGCAGTACTATTAGTTTGTCCCACTTGAATTATTGTGTCCCACTGTTGTGTGAATTTCAACTTTTTGGGTTCATGTATTGACTATTGAGGAGGCCTTGGGTAAAACACTACCCTATATATGAATTATGAAGAGTTGGACACATTAAACAATTTGAGTTGATTTTCCTAAGGGAAAAACTTGGGTAGTAGTCACTACCCTAAATATGAAGGGTTCAACACATTAAAAAAGATAGTGCCACCATATTAAAAATATCTATAAATAAATAAAAATAAAATGATATTAAATTAAATTTAAGAAGAAAAAAAAATACTCCCTATGTCTTTGGCATTCTCACTCTCTTATGTCTCTCTTGCCCTCAAGAGTCAAGACAATACGTCATCACAGAACATAAGACTTTATACAATAAAGATATATGAAACTGAATATTGAAAAACTGGAGGAAGAAGATGTGAAACCGTGGAAAACGTTGGCATCTATTATCATTGCTTCCTTCATCTTTAGTTTTTATTAAGAACTTTATTGGCATCTAACTTCATCACTTGCGTCACATTTTTTTTTTCCTTTCATTACGATAAAATTCTGTTGAGGACTGGTTTTCTTTTTCATTATAATTACAATAGTACGAAAGAACATATAAAACTCATTTAAAGTCAGTATCGTCGGCGGTTCCTACATTCACGACGTCCTGGGTAGTTTTGACTTTTGCAGAAGAACTTTGATTCCAGCATCGTGTAATTTCCTTTGTCTTTTTTAATTTGTATTATTATATTAATAATCATTATATAATATCTTTAATCAGTTGTCATCGACATATTTGATGCGTTCAATGCATAATATATTTGGTGTAGCCTCTATTCAAGAAAACATTATTAGGTGGTCGTGGTTTAATTTATCACTGATTTAATCTGGATATATTTATTTTTTTAAAATTAAATAATCTAAATATATGTTTCTTGTAAATTGGTCAATATTCCATACATACATGGATGATTTAGGATTACCTAATAATTTATTCTAGCATGCTTATCACACAATGTTATCTCACCCTCCTTTCCCATACATAAAACTCCACATTTCCTGCTGAGTAACCTAACAAAACAAACACAATATTGCTCCGTGTTTGACCTGTTATAGTAAACAGTGATGGCTGAAAGGGACTTGAGGCTTTTGGGTGCTTGGTTCAGTCCATTTGCCCTGAGGGTGCAGATTGCCCTTAACCTCAAGGGTTTGGATTATGAGGTTGTTGAAGAGACTTTGAATCCCAAAAGTGAATTGCTTCTTAAGTCCAACCCTGTGCACAAGAAAATCCCAGTTTTCTTCCATGGAGATAAAGTCATATGTGAATCTGCAATCATAGTTGAGTACATAGATGAGGTTTGGTCCAACAATGCTCTCTCCATCCTTCCACAAAATGCATATGATCGAGCTAATGCCCGATTTTGGGTTTCTTACATCGATGACAAGGTACTTCTTGGTTTTATGTTATTGTTATTCCTACCAAGTACCAACTAATGTGACATAATTTATGTCTCTAACAATGGAAAAAAAGGTTTTACAAAGTGAATCTATCAGAAATCACGGATGATACGAGTTTTAATTAAGATATTATTATAAAAGTTAACACACATGGATGGTTAGATTAAAATTTGTAAACTTAAGTTTAACTTATTTTGCAAATTAAGATTGTAAAAGCAACTCTCCTTTTACTTAAATTTCAAGATGAGTTTCAACGCAAAATTGTGACAAAATTCTTTACAATAATTAGGCTCAACTAAAAAACGAAACAAGATGTTTTTTCTGTTTTGCTTTTTGAACATACTTCTGATCCTTCAAGCTAAAAACCAAACATACTGTTAGCAAAGCATCAGATACCGAGGCAAGCACAGGGGTAATTACAGGAAATCATACAGAGGTGTAAATAGCAAAAAAAGGGGAAAAAAGAATTACAAAACCAACATACCTTCAGGATTATGTGTGATGACCTACTGAGCTGGCACACAGGATCTTGCTGGATTAGCCTTGACCTGCAGCAGGGGAAATAAGCATAACAGAATTTGTCATTTTGTAATATTCCCTAGCTGGCACAATTGCAATTTTGTTAGTGATTCTGTTAGTGAGGAATTGCAATATAAATAAGCATGTATTTCACCAGCAATGAGGAATGAAAAAATATCCTGGCCTTTCCTTTTCTCTTTTGTTCTTAGAAGGTTCTGGACCCTCGAAGTCCAGGTTCTGTGTTGTTAACATTTTGGTGCTCTCGTGCCATGTCTGACCCTCTCCACTCCACCACATCCACTAAAAAGCTGGAAGATGCCATCCTTAAGCTCACTTCCTTGAACCTCACCCTAGGGGAATCAATCCATTCTATGAACCTTCGTTTCGACGCCTCTTGCAACGACTATCTTCCCCTTCCTCATTATCACCTTCGATTATCCCCTTTGTGCCCGTTTCTTCCACCACACCTGTCACCAACCACAGAATGAAATTAGATGTTCACTGATTTGATGGAAATGACCCTATTGGTTGGATCTTTAAGATCAACCAATTTTTTGGACTATCACCACACCTCGGAACAGGACAAGCTCACGATAGCCTCGTTTTATATGGAGGGTTGTGCCCTTGCCTGGTTTCAATGGATGACCAGCAATGGTCAATTCACTTCATGGCCGGTTTTTCTCCAGGCACTCCAGACACGATTCTCACCCTCGCAATACGAAGACCCCACAGGGGCCCTCTTCAAACTCATACAGAAAGGGTCAGTGGCTCAATACCTGGCTGAATTTGAATAACTTGCAAATCGCGTTGTCGGGCTCCCTGCGCCGTTCCTTCTGAGTTGTTTCATCTCTGGGCTCACTCCAGAGATTCGGCGGGAAGTGCAGGCTCTGTAACCCCTGACCCTGGTCCAGGCGATCGGCCTTGCGCGCCTACAGGAGGAGAAGCTTTCCAAGGGGAGAGCCTTCACTAGGGGATGACCACCGCCTGTGATGCCTGTTACTCCATTACGTTCGTCGCCCACGAACTCTTTTGCCCTGCCATCACCAACGCTCCCTCAACTGCCACCGCCACCGCCGCGCCTCCCAGCTCCTGGCCTCAAACGCTTGTCACCGGAGGAACTTGCGTCATGTCGTGACCGCGGCCTGTGCTTCAACTGCGACGAAAAATACCATAGAGGCCACTCTAGGGTTTTTTTTCCTTATCGCGGATGCTAAAGACCCGTCCCTTTCTAATATAAACTCTCCTGAATCGCCCCCTGACCCACCAGATGTGAGCGACCCAACCCAGACTCAAATCAGTCTCCATTCTCTCGCGGGTCATCTGGCCCCAAAAACGCTCTGCTTATTTGGCACCATCTCCGGCCACTCTATCATGATCCTTATCGATGGCGGTAGTACACATAATTTAATCCAGGACTCGCTTGTTGCTCATTTGGGATTCTCCTCTCGTGAAACTCGACCATTACGAGTTATGGTAGGGAATGGACAACATTTGGAGTGCAAGCGATGGTGTGAGGCAGTCACCATTGGCATCCAATCAACTCAGTTTACCCTTGATCTCTACATCCTCCCATCTCCGATGCCAATGTCGTGCTTAGTGTTCAGTGGCTCAAGTCTCTTGGACCAGTACTCACTAACTATAACAGCTTGTGCATGAAGTTCTTCTATGCGGGTCAATTGGTGGAGCTGAAAGGAGATCATGAGACCATCTCCCACTTGCTGTTGCCACCCCAATTCAATAAGGTACTCAGGAAACAAAGTCCTGGTGTTTTCTATCACATTGTGGTCCTCAGGGATGACACTTCTGCCATCTCCGATGACGAACACCCCCCCGGAAATTTAGGAATTACTCATTCGTTTCCAGGTCATGTTCCAACCTTCGTCTGCTTTACCGCCGGAGAGACCGACTGATCATCATATTCACATGCTTCTACCTCGGTCAACGTGCGCCCTTACCGCTACCCCCATTACCAAAAGTGTGAGATTGAGCTTTAGGTAGAAATGATGCTCCAGAAAGGGCTCATTCAGCCAAGCACCAGCCCGTTTTCTTCTCCGGTCTTGTTGGTGAGGAAGAATGATGGCTCATGGCAGTTTTGCATGGATTATCGAGCTCTTAATGCGCTCACGGTGCGTGATCATTTTCCCATTCCGACTATTGATGAACTTCTTGATGAATTGGGGCATGCTCGTTGGTTCTTAGAGCTTGATTTATTGCAAGGCTACCATCGAATTCGCATGCACGCCGGTGACATCCCTAAGACCGCCTTTAGAACTCACCATGGGCATTATGAATTCAAGGTAATGTCCTTTGGTCTGTGGAATGCGTCGTCCTCTTTTCAAGCAACGATGAATCAGATTTTCAGACCATTTCTCTGGCGATTTATCATCGTCTTCTTTGACGACATTTTAATCTACAGTGCCTCCTTCCATGAGCACTTGCAGCATTTAGAGACTACGTTTCAGGTAATTCTTTACAACCAATTTGTCCTTAAGTTATCTAAATGTTTCTTCACGCAGTCACAGGTCGAATATTGGGGCCATATTGTCTCTCAAGGGGGAGTGGCATCGGTAGCTGCCAAAATAGGAATCATTGACCAGTGGCGCACACCTCAAACAACCAGAGCACTTCGCAGCTTTTTGGGGCTCGCTGGGTTCTATAGACGCTTTATCCAGGGGTACGCCACCATCGCTGCCCCTCTGGTTAAGGCCACAACAACAGAACCACTTAAGTGGAGTGCAGAAGCCCAATCTGCTTTTGATCAACTCAAGAGAGTCTTGTCTCAGGCTCCTGTTCTGCCCAATTTTCAATTGCCTTTCACTATGGAGACGGATGCGTCGGGGGTGGGCATGGGTGCAGTCTTATCCCAGCAAGGCCACCCGATTGCCTTCTTTAGTAAACCCTTCACTCCAAAGCTTCTGCGGGCTTCAACATATGTCAGAGAACTCTTTGCAATTACGGCAACTGTTAAGAAATGGAAACAATACTTGCTCGGTCAACGCATCACTATTCTCACCGATCACCGGAGTTTAAAGGAGCTCCTTACCCAGGTGATTCAAACCCCGGAGCAACACCTATATCTTGCGCATCTGATGGGCTTTGACTATCAAATTAAATATTGTTCAGGAGCCAACAATCAGGCGGCTGATGCTTTATCTCGCCTACCTGAATAGAAGGTGCCTACATGCATGGTCCTGTCAGTACCTTGCTTAAGTTTCCTCACTGAAATACATCACTAGCTCTCGACCAACCAAGAATACCTTCAATTGCGCAAGGAGATCGAAAACTGCCCTGCCAAATACCCTGACTTCAAGCTCACTGATAAATTAATTTTACACAAAAGTCAAATTTGGTTGCCCCAGGGATTGCCCATCATCCTTACCCTGCTTACTGAGTACCACTCAACTCCCACAGGGGGCCCCACCGGCATCGCAAAAACATTGGCTAGGCTCTCTGAAAACTTTTATTGGTCTAGCATGCGTGTAGATGTTACTCAATTTGTTACCACTTGCATTGATTGCCAACATACTAAGTATGAGACAAAGCGAATCGTAGGCCTATTATGTCCTCTGCTAGTGCCTCATCGTCCTTGGGAAAACCTCTCCTTGGACTTCATTACCAGTCTGCCGCCGTATCATGGTCACACAGTCATCCTCGTGGTTGTTGACAGATTTTCCAAGGGGATTCATTTGGGGATGCTTACTCCTTCACATACAGCCCACACTGTTGCTTGTTTATTCATCGAAATTGTGGCCAAATTGCATGGTATACCTCGAAGTCTGGTCTCGGATTGTGACCCACTCTTCGTTAGTAACTTCTGGCAGGAACTTTTTCGTTTGAGTGGCACCAAATTGCAGATGAGTTCAGCTTACCATCCCCAAAGTGACGGACAAACTGAAGTTCTAAATCGAGTTATTGAACAGTATCTGCGAGCCTTTGTCCACCGGCGGCCGGGAACGTGGGGCAAATTGTTGTCGTGGATAGAATGGTCGCACAACACTTCTTGGAATGTTGGAACTAGCACCACTCCATATGAAATAATGTTTGGCCGAAAACCTTGCACGATTCCAGATTACATCACAGACATTTCTGACATTGCCGTCTTCGAAACTATGTTAACTGACAGGGAGGATACCTTCAAGTACATTAGGAAGAAGCTTCTTAAAGCTCAGGGTTTAATGAAGCATCACGCCGACACGCGACGTCGTGATGTCGAATACCAAGTAGGTGATTGGGTGATGCTCAAACTTCGTCCCCATCGACAAACTTCTATCAGAGAACCACAGGAGCACACTGACAAACTTGTAATGAGATTTTATGGGCCTTTTTCGATCACAGAGCGCATTGGTCAAGTTGCTTACAGACTCCAACTTCTGGCAGGAGCGTGCATACATCCAGTTTTTCAATGTTCGTTGTTAAAACCATTCAAGGGAACTCCACCATCAGACACCACTGGACAGCTACCTGAGAAGTTCTTTGGCACTCAACCCATCATTGCCCTTCTAGCAATCTTGGAACACAAACAAATTTTGAATGATCCTCCACGCTAGGAAGTATTGGTCCAATGGCAAGGACTCCCTCTTGATGATACTTCGTGGGAAGACTGGTCCACATTTTTCCAGGATTATCACCTTGAGGACAAGGTGCTTCTGCAAGGGTCATGGAGTGTTAGCAAAGCATCAGACACAGAGGCAAGCACAAGGGTAATTACAGGAAATCATACAGAGGTGCAAATAGAAAAGGAAGGGAAAAGAAGAATTACAAAACCAACGTACCTTCAGGATTATGTGTGATGACCTACTGAGCTGGCACACAAGATCTTGCTGGATTAGCCTTGACCTGCAGCAGGGGAAACAAGCATAACAAAATTTGTCATTTTGTAATATTCCCAAGCTGGCACAATTGCAATTCTGTTAGTGAGGAATTGCAATATAAATAAGCATGTATTTCACCAGCAATGAGGAATGAAAAAATATCCTTGCCTTTCCTTTTCTCTTTTGTTCTTAGGAGGTTCTGGACCCTCGCAGTCCAGATTCTGTGTTGTTAACACATACACACAGCTAATGATATTTAGGTGCATGAGAAATTATTAGGTGATTTGAGATCATCATTATAATTCTCACTAATATTCACATATGACACTAATTAATTATTAGGTAAACTATAAAACTTAAATGGGTTATGCAGATATTAGTTGGATCAGATCATATAAATGTGATAATCCTGAACTATCTAATAATTTTTTATTGGTGCATACTTCATTTATTCTTTTATTATATATAATTAATTAAGTTATTTTTGGTGTATTTTTTTCTACTTGAGAGTAGTGGCTTACGTCCTTGAAAAGTGTTCTAGCGACTGAAGATGATGAGGCAAAGAAGCTACACTTTGAGCAAGCGGAAGAAGTGCTTGAGAAGGTGGAAGAAGTGTTCAACAAGTGCAGTGAAGGGAAGGCCTATTTCGGAGGAGATACGATTGGATTTGTTGACATTGGTTTTGGAAGCTTTTTGAGTTTCATTAGAGTCTCAGAGAATATGAATGAAAGAAAATTGCTTGATGAAACGAAGCACCCTGGTTTGACCCTATGGGCTGAAACTTTTGCTGCTGATCCTGCTGTGAAGGGCCTTCTGCCAGAGACTGAAAAGCTTGTTGAGTTTGCAAAGATTCTTCAGCTAAAATGGGCTGCTGCAGCTGCTGCAAAGTAAATGGAATCAAATTAATTGCTGGATGAATTTCAAAAATTGTTGTGCAAGTTATTTATATCTGAGGCTATGTTTGTTGCAACTTTATATATTTAAAAGTCAAAATAAATGTTATGATAATATAGTAAAAAAATATTTTAGAAATTTGTTCTGCATTTTGAGCTGTTATGTCTGAAATTTTACGTAAGGGATCAACATTGTCGTGAAGGGTTGAAATGGCGAATGAATCCAATTATAATGCCAAAATAGGAAAGCCAAATGGTTTGCATTTGCATGGCATAATCTATTAAATTGCAGATTCGTTCTTTTGCTTAGTCCAAGTCAGATGTGGTCCTTGAATGGGAACCGAAATCGAGAGGACCAATCAAGCGAGATTGCTTGTAGCATCGGGAGCCATGCCCATCCGCACAATAAACCTCATTTTCTTTTTTTGGATAGTGAGACAAATATTCACAGTATTGTTTGGTTGTTGTTGTACATCTGAGACTGAGATTCAAGAGTACTCAACTATATGTTTATAGTTAGTGATTATTATACTATTTAACAAAATTTTAAAAAGTAATTATTGCGTTATTTTAAAAAATAATTAATATTCTATGAATTATAGATTTTTTTATCGTTTGAAATAGGAAATTTTCTTATTTTCTTGTTTGAAATGAAACTGAATTTTAGTTTTATTGTTAAACCAATAATTTTTTTATGCAACTCATTTGTTCGAAGTTACATATTTAAATAATTATAAAGAAAAAAAAATTGATCCTCACATTGCAATTAATACATTTCTATCAATAATTAGTCTCATAATCAATTTAATAATAAAAAATTATGAATATATCTCAAATTGTACTAGAGAAACAAAAGCCCTGATTTAAAAAAATTCGTTTTTGTCCAGACAGAGTGGAACTAGTTTGAATTTTTCGGATCCAGGGCTGCTTCTTTTATTTGGTCCAAGCTTACTTTGAACTATCATACTTGGTGTCTAGGTCTTTCTTGCTACACCCTTCAAAACTCACCTGCACCTCCATTTTCTTTTAATATTTTCAAAATTCCTAAACTAACATTACCGTGTATGTCTGTTATTTTTTTCATATGTTTTTCTTTCCTAGTTACTAAATATGTAATTCAATAAACATAAATTCTTGAATTTGTATTCCGCAATGGTATTTTAAATGTGTTACAAAAGAGATTCTGGAACACCTTATGAATGATGTTCTTTCGAAGCACTTTTTTCATAAGCAAAATGTTTTACTATTGGAATACCTATTTCTTAATAAATTACAAAATAATTACAAAATATATTTCAGAACACTTTATGAATTGGTGTAGTTCTTCTAGAGCACCTATTTTGTAACTAAAATATCATACTTTTGGGACGTCTTTGTACAATACAATTAAAATACTTATTGAAGAAGTATTTTGGAATTTTTTTCATTTGGTTGTTCGATAAGTGAACTTTTTTTAATAGCTTCTAATATTTTTTGAAATATTATTTAAAGTAATATTTTTTTAAATACTAGCTTCTAATTTTTAGATTTTTATATTTTCTTTCACTTTTATCCTCAATATATTTATTCCTTTTCCTTGTTACATTTTTAAAATAAATAATGATTTATTATTTTTTTTCATTTTAAAATTTTCAACTACTTCAACAGTTAGTTCTATCAAATAATTCTAATTTAATAAATTAGTTTTTCAACTTACAGCTGTCAGCTAATTTTTTAGCTTCCGACTAACTTTTCAGTTAATTTTGTCGAACATAATTTTATTCCATAACCCAAATATCATACTTTAAGAATGTCTATTTCATAATACATTTAAAAATAATTATGAAACGTGATCAAGAATAAACAATACATAGTATTTTAGGAATCATGTGAAAAAATTAAAATGAGAAGAGAGTGTAGGATAAGTTTGCAGGGTGTAAAAAGAAAAAGGCCCGCTATAATGTCTAAGGATCAGGATTCCGAAGCAAAATTCAAAGACCCAAATTTGTAAATCATTATCAAATTATATCAACGTATGTTGCAACAATAATAAAAGAGAAATTACTTCGAATGATGGAAAATTAGAAATCATTAAAGTGAAATTTACATCTTTCAACATAATCTATCAACATCCAAGATTAATTGTAAACTTTAATTGCAATACATACATTAAAATATTAACTTATTTACACACATGATATTAAAAACTTGAAACCACTAATTAATATAGCATTAATTCCAATGAAATTATATTTAAATTTTTAAATAATATGTGATTTTTGTGAATATAAAAATATGATTAAAGGAGAGTTTTTTTTATACTAAAAACGTTAGTCATCCACAAAAATCCAATAACAAATAAGTCATACTACTTCACTCCTATCTATAAAAAATAATTACCTAATTCATCAAAACTAATAAAAATAATTAGATTAATTAACTTATCATAAATTTTAATTTTATTCTAAGTCTACTCATTACATTAATGATTAAAGAGAAGGTTATTTTTCAAAATATAATTTTTCAATCAATGCATCAAACTTTCATGGGAAAAAAGTGTAATCATTAATAAGGCTTATAATTAATTAGGAGTAAAAAGAAAATAATCCTAGGTTTCTTATAATTAAAATCAAGAAAACATTATCTTTTGATTTCTTATGTATAGGACAAGAGGTATAATGTATCTTTGATAACTTATACACTATATCTCACATCATAAATCTCACCCATATAAACTTTTTTTGATAATCTTTTTTTAGATCTTTATAATTTGTTTTGACTATTTTTAGATCATTGTTCCACAAATCAACACAAAATTTATTAATGTTTTGTCTTCATTCATATTCATACCTCTTAATAAAAAAATTTAAGTGATCTATTTCATAATTATTTTAAGTAAAACACAATTTTTAAAAGATGTACTAACAAATATATATTACTGATATGATATAAATAGTATCAATTAAATTTTTCAAAGTTATTTTCAATTATATTATCTCATAACCATACAACTTCTGATTTCTGTAATTGGTCCTCCGGGGTGTTAGAGGTAGTAGCACAGTAAGACAAACTTGGAATTACACGTGTTAATAATAAATAATACCTTTCTTGCTACTTGTTAGATAAGATGTAATTAGTACTTGTGTCGATTTCCCAGGTTGCTCTTGTTTATCTTTTAGCTAATTAAACCCGAAAACCATAACCAACGACTTTGACTTGGGAAATTAGACACAGACGAAAGGAGTTTGAAGAACGATGGCAGAAGGTGTGAAATTGGAGGACAGATGGGGATACTATGTTGCAACTTCTTCTCAGGCATGCGTTTCAGCCATCAACTCTTACTACCATCAGGTACCACATTTCACATCACCTCTTTCTCTCTCTCTCTCTCTCTGACTTTTTCTTAATTTGATTTTGATTTTTTTGTCTTTGTTGAAACTCTTTGATATCAATACTCAAATGGGGGTGTGAAAGGTTCTCATCTATGGCAGAGAGAGGTCTGTGATTCTGGAAGCAGTGGCACATGACAAACACTGTGTCTTGGCCAACATCTTGGCAGCACATTTCCTTCACTCTTCTGGCTCTTCCCGTGCTCTCACTTGTCTTCATGCCGCTAAGTCCAACCTTGTACCCTCTCATTTGCTTCCTACAATTGCTTGTTTTTTTGTTTTGTTTTGTTTCTCTGACTCTATCCATCAGAAACAAAAAATAAAATAAAAAATAAATTCCTTTGGTGCATGATTGGAGTTCTGTTGTTACAGGAACATGCCACCTTGTACGAGAAACTAGTTTTCGATGCCATCAGTTATATGCTATCTGAAGATAGAGACGATGATGTAGCTGTTGAATTGCATTCCAAGGTGAGTGACTTCAGTAGGTCCCTTTCTGTATTATACAAGTCTCATCAGTTTGAGGGCCAATTTGATTTAAAAAGATAAAATTTGAAAACATAGTTGATGTCAAAGTTTGTCATTGAATCTTAGTGTATTTATTTATTTTTGGATGATTAATTAAACTGATGACACAAACACTCATATCTTTGAGGACCTAGATAAGTACAAGTATATATTCAAGAATGTAGTTTCACGGTGTACATTGTTTTGCTGCTTGTTTATCTATTAAAATGGATCTCTAGATATTTTCATCCTCTGCGTGTGAAATTCATTCTATGTTAACTTAAGATTTTTATTTTATTTTTTTGATCGGCAAATGATAATTGTTAATTTGATAGTTTTTGTTTGTGAGGGAGTTCAAACTCACAGCCTCTCCCTCTTCCTTCTTCCTTCACCACCAAACCAACCTTATAACTCCTGTAGGATTGATATGTAAATTGCTAAAAGTTGGTAGTCCAACACTCTTACATTGGTTGCGATGATATGTAAATTGCTAAAACTATATTGATAAGCATTACTATAGGACGATGTTCCTACCTATACCGAAGGAGGTAGTGCGAGAATCTTACATTGGTTATACTCTAACGCTCAAGTTAGTTCTAGAGTTCAATGGGGATAAAATGTAGGTAGAGAAGTAAACATGCCTTGGGTATCTCATATCTGACGCAGTATCCCTTACCCTTAGTGTGTTCTTGTATAGGAGGTGCACCCCCTAGGGCATTGGATAGTTGATCGTGTGGGTGCCATTAGGCTAGGATCCAGTAGGGACCTCCTAGTCCAGATTAGTTTTCTGGTAGTTTCTTCACAAAAAGGCTCCAAAACATAATTGAAGCTCCAATAGACTTATTTTGTACATTCAAATGAAAGATCTATAAGCAAATGTTCATACAGAATCTCAGGTTTTCCCTGCATCTTTAAGTATGCTGTCCTCCATATGGATTTTTTCTTGCTCTTTCAACTCTAGCCGACATGTTAATTATTTTCATGCAAATGCCAACATAGATTCATGCCATAGATGCAATGTTAAGAATAATCCCGAGTCCTTACAAGTTACAAAGTTAGTGGTGACAGCTGATGGATATTTTGGTATCAACTGCATAAAGTGTGTGCTAGAGAATAGGAAAGAACCCTGAACCAAAAGTATGTCCTTGAAGGCATTAAGTTAAGGGAATACATATTAAATGTTGGTTTTGAAAAAATTGATGTCTTTCACTGAGTATAATGGCATTATATGATCCGTGTAGCTTTAATAGGACACTTTGTCACTTTGATGAGTTGATCCTTTGTTATTCAGATGTGTGGAAACTAAATTTTGAACAAGGTTAGATGATCTTCTGCATATTGTTACTTAGAAAGTTCTATCTGAAGATGGAAGCTTACTTAAGACTGCAGACATGTTTGCCAATTGTATCTGTCTGCACCATGCTTTGAGATTCATCTGATTTGCTACTCAAATTCTATTGATTAATGAAACTTGTTTTTGTTTTGAAGCTTCTGAAAGAGTTCCCAAGAGATCTGGTTTCTCTAAAGAGAGCACAAGTCATATGCTTCTACATGGGTCTGCCTGGTCTTTCTTTATCTCTTATTCAAAAGGTTCCTCTTAATTAGAGAACATTTCTGTTTCATTTCTCCTATAATTGGTTTTCGGAAATAAATGTTTTCTTTACCTATAAAAAGGTACAGTTTCATTACTAAAATATTTTTGCATCTTGTATATTGTTTAAGAAGTTTCCAAAATGTTAATATAATAGATTTTTCTTTTACTTATATAATGGAGGAGTGAAAAGTTTGTAACTCAACCCCACTAAATTGGATTGTAGAAAAGTCAATTGTTACTCAGAATTTACTTCCATTATTTTTGCTTCCTTTGTTTGGGTTGCCTAAAAAAGTTAAGATGAGAATGGGAGTTAGAAGACCTTTGCAGCCCAATTTTTTAGCCACGGGAATATGTAATCACCCTAGTTCTTAACCCAAAGTTCTCTATTGGTTTGAATATTTTCAAGGGAAAATGTGTCATGTTGGCCTTTATTTTTTATTAAACATAATTTTGTCTTGCAAATTTCAAAGTTCTACCAAACACCAGAATTAGGAACATCATATTATATGCTTAAATCAGAGTCCACTCCTATCCTATCCTGATCTCTAATTTTTGCCATCCAAACAAGATGCAACTTGCTTCTTTATATTATTTTTCTATTGAAGGACCGTTTGAGTAGCTTGCTTATTTATTATTATTGATGAAAACTGAGTACCTTATACTTTTAATTGTTACAGGTTCTGCCTCACAATGAAGGAGAAAATTTCATATATGGCATGCTTGCTTTTCCTTTGCTTGAGCTTGGACGGATGGAGGAAGCTGAGAAAGCTGCCAAAAGGGGATTTGAAATCAATAAGCAAGACAGCTGGGCACAGCATGCTGTAGGTCAATGTAATTGTTAAATATGGGAATATTCACTCTACCTTAGAGTAGTACTTATTACTATCTTCCAAGTTGTTTAGTTAACAATTAAGATTTTGAATAAACCTCTACCTGTTCTTTTTGCATACATTGCAATACCACTTAATGTCTTAGAAGTTCCCTGTATTTCTTATGAATCTAAAAAAGGAAAGCAGTAATAGGTTTGTAGAAAAATCAAGCAATTAACCATTGATAGGGGGATTATCTCAAGCTTTAGTTTTAGGCATAATGAAGTCACAAGTTATGAACACTATGCTGTCAAATTTCAGAAATTGGTTGTAACAAGAATTTTTCATAAATTATGACCTAAATAACTAGTGTAATAATTGAATTCTGTTCTGCAGTTATGCCATGTTCTTCAGTATAAGTGCTGTTTTAGAGAAGCTGTTAAGTTCATGGAAGAATGTTCATCATCATGGGGTTCTTCATCTTTTATGTAAGCATTTGATTCATTTAACCATGGCTTTGTCTAGCTTTCTATTAGTCAGCTACAGAATTTTCATTCTTTCAGGCTGACACACAATTGGTGGCATGTAGCACTTTGCTACTTAGAAGGTAATGCCCCGAGACAAAGAGTGCTAGAGATATATGACAATTATATATGGAAGGAGCTAGACAGAAATGATTCTATGAGTGCAGAGGTATGTGATTTCATAAGCTTTGTATTTACCAGTAGTTTCTCACTTTCTTACTTCTGTAACAAGTTATAATATCTCTGAATACAGGTTTACTTAAATGCTGCGGGTCTGCTTTTGCGGTTGTATGTACGTGGTGAATTGGATATCATTGGTGATCGTCTCAAGATGCTTGCGGAATGCCTAACTAATCAAGTAAGTTAAGATACACCCACATGAATCAACAAAATGGTAATATTGTATGGCTCTTCAATATGCAACTGGAATATTGATCTAAATCTTGAATTCCGTTACACTTTGGTTAGGTTGATACTTATCTGTGTTCTCTTCTGATGTATTAAAAACTTAAACCAGATTGGACATTAAACTGGCGATACTGCCAGTTCACAATTTTAATGAAAAAATAAAAGGAAAAGATGAAAATTGAATGCATAGTACAAAGTTACCAAATAGAAACAAATAAGAAAAATATACATATTTAACAACAAAAAACTATTTTTAAGTCCATAAATTTACATTTTCAAGACGAAATGTACATTACACATAAAACATGAGTTTGAATGATTTTTTTTAAAAAAATAAATGTACTTTCTGTGTTTCTTAGTGATGATTTTGATACAACTTTTAATCACTTGTGTATCATGTTGGAAAAACTTTCTTATGCTTGTGCATATCATGGATGTATATTAAATGGTCAGGAAAACTGGTATATGGAGTGGCACTTTGATGTATTGATAGTGTGGACTTTGGCAAAGACTGGAGAAATTTCAAAAGCAGAAGATCTTCTTAAGGGCTTAAAAAACAGGTGGAAGTGTTATATTTTGCAAAATATAATTGAGATGCAATGTTGCATGAATTGTGATATATTAATGTTATCTTACTGTAGGTTTTTGAGGATGACTAAAAAGAAGCAACAACGGATGCAGAGAGGAATGATGGTATGCTTCAGTAGCTGCTTCCATGAATATATGAAAATCTACTTAGATAGTATGTCTAGTTCATAGCTCAAATATATTATAACCATGCTTTGTTGCACTCATTTTAACACAAGCAATTAGCTTTGTCACATGCAACCTTAAACAGTATTTTACAGGAAATTCATCATTTACGAGAGTCACACTCAGAAGTAGGCAAATTGTGCACAAATGGGTTGGTTCTAGGTTGGACATTGTGACTCTATTTGATTTTCAATTTGTTCTAAAAAAATAATAACTGTTGGATTTGATTAGCAAAAAAGCCCTGATAGAGTTTATGTTCTGTTCTGTTCTGTTCTGAAGAATTTAAGAATAAAGTAAAAGTCAAATGCTGGAGTGCAGAAATCTTTACCTATTGACATCACATCACATGCTTGCATTTTGCAGAGAGTTGAAAGAAAATTGAGATATATTGTGTGTGGCCTAACAGTAGTTTTTCATGTTCATATTTGGGTGGTTGAGTGGTTCAAACAGATTATTTCCCTGCAAAAAATAACTGGCTTTGAAGACTTATACAACTGCATAGTCTTCTACTGCTGTTGTTGCTTAGAATAGTGTTCTAATTAGCATGCTTTGCTTCACACGAACTATATATTTCTTTCTTGGTTACAATTCTTCCCTCCATTTCTCTTTTTTAACTTAGCTTGCAGAAGCACTTTATGCGTATGGAATAGCTGATGATAGGCGTGGGCTAGAATTACTTGATCCAGATTTCGATGCCACTGATTATAAGGTTGTACTAATCAAACCACTTTACTGTATTTTGGCCTCACTTTTGTTGATTTTGGAACTTACAATATCAAAATTACATTGGTGTGAAGATCATTGGGGCATCTGATGAACAAGTGGACGTATTCAATGAAGTTTGGTATAATATGTTACTGAATATTGGAAATGCGTTGAAGGGTAAAATCTCGAACTTTTATCGTAACGTTCAAACCCACGAATCGTCTCTAACTATTGTGATGAAAATTGAATTTAATCACAGCAATTGAAGTGTTAGAGAAGCAAATCAAGAAGAGGGATGGCGTCCCCTACTTGTGGCGTCTACTAGTACGTGGTGCTTTTCCCTCAAAGCATTTTAATAATGGTTTTAAAGAATAATCAACTGGAGCTAACTTGTTACTAATTACAATTATCATTGCTTCATATCTTTTCAGGAGAGGGCATACAAACTAGCTAACAAGCCAGAAGAAAGAATTGCGAACGAGAAGGCCACGGCTTTGGAGAGTCGTTACTTCAATTAAGGGAATAATCATATAATAAAAAAAGCATTTCATGTGTGTACATCACCATTGCAAAACCCAATCTTTCATTGGTTAAAATAGCATTCGGAATAAATGTGTAACAAAATTCATCAAAACTAACGGTCCCTTCCACCGCGAATAAAAATTATTAGTGTTTTGGTCATTGGTGGCTTCTAGTTCAGACTCCCTATGCAGCATATGATGCTCTTGTGGATTGTGCAAATTTCGCATTGATTAAGGTTGTATTGTAGTGAAAACAAAAAGTAGGTCACGGACGGACGGGTGCTATGATATCAACTGTCTAATTTTGAAACGCTAATCACGGGGGAAAGTTGCGGAGTAGTAGTCATTTTAACGTTGACGCCCTCGTCAAAAAGCTTCTTAGAAGACTTTTTAACCAACTTCACCAATATAGAACCCCCACCTCACACTTCGCGAAAGCATTCCAAACCCCAACCCCTTTAAAAAAAACATCCACGCCAATCAACCTCTTTACCTATCTTTCCCCTTCACTTTATTCTACTCGTCTTGTACATAAAACAAAAGCTCCCCCATCATAATTAATCACTTTCTAACAATCTAAAATACCTCAAGTGTGTTTGGATAATGTGATTTTTGCATCGACCAAGATGTTTGGATGTTTGGACTCAAGTTTCATTCAAGCAATTAAAAGTAACTTCTCCATCTCCCTAAACTTGAATCACTCAATGTGTTTCAAGTATATCCCTATTTGTGTTGTGATGAATAACAAAGATCAAATACATGTGCATGCATATTTTTGTAATTTGATACCCAAAATCAATTTTGATGGCAAGTTTTCAAATAATGTCTGTTATTGAAACAAAAATCACATTATAATTTACTCACGTTTATTTAAAATCAACTTTGTAAAATCACATGGATTCAAAATCAATTTTACAAATGTGTATCCAAACACAAAGCTAATAATAACAAGTCTCAAAACTACTGGTAAGTTAAAAAGAGAGGGAAAACGTAAATAACTTATCCTATAATTGAAAATGGAAAAATGTACTTTGCAAAAAGAGTTACAACTTATACAAGATATGGTATATATACCGAGACATATATGAGGTAGTAGTGAAACCAATAAGTGAGCTCAATTTAGGTAGGCTCCCACTCGCAGTACTAATAAAAAACTCACCGTACCGGTACGGGGTCACTGACACTTCCCCCATTGACGTTACGTAACGTAACCATAGAAGATAGAATTAAAAAAAAACAAAAAAAAAAACCCTCGTGCGTGCAACACCAACGTGGCACTAACATCATAGTATAGTAACAATTTCAAATATAAAAAACAACCTCATCATAGTAGCTTCAGTGGGGTCAAGTCAGCGTTACCGTCCGACACAAGTGCACCCCCCCCCCACAGTCAAACTCCACATGCGCACTCGGCCCCGTAATTTAAAAACAAAATAAAAAAACTCACTCCTTCGCCGCCGTAACGGCTCTGTTGCGCACCCGCTTCAGCTCCTCCACCACCTCCCTGGCGTCCGGCCTGTCGTCCTTATCGGCCGCGACACACCGGAAAGCAAGCTCCGCGACGGCGGCAACGCCGCCGTCGGCGCAGTCAAGAACCGGGTCGAGCACTTGATGTAACTGCCCCATCTGGATCCGCGAAACAACCAAATCCGCAAGCGCCATTTCGCGCTTGTCCCTATTCTGATCAACCGCTCTCAGCCCCGAAATAAGCTCCAGCAACACCACTCCAAAACTGTACACGTCACTCTTCTCGGTTAACCGGAAGGACCGGTGATAATCTGGGTCCAAATAGCCCGGCGTCCCTTGCGGCCCGGTCCACACAAACCCGTTCGAAGACGACGTGGTGTTATTATCCTGCACCACCAAAAGCCTCGAAAGTCCAAAATCCCCAACCTTAATCCTCATATCCCTCTCCACGAAAATATTCGACGACGTTATGTCCCTGTGCACAATCGGCGGCACCACCGAGAAGTGAAGATACTCCATCGCTAACGCCGTTTGCAACGCGATGTCGAGCCTCACCTGCCACGTCAGCGAGCCCTTACGGTTATGCAGGTGTTCCGCTAGGGTTCCGTTAGGGATGTAATCGTAGACTAAAAGAAGCCCCCTCGGGTCGCTACAGTATCCGTGAAGCTTCACGAGGTTCGGGTGGTTGATGGAAGAGAGGATGAGAATCTCGTTGCAGAAGGATTTGGTGGAGAACGCGGCGGAAACGGCGTGGTGGCGGTGGAGGTACTTCACCGCGGCGAGCCGCCCGTCGCGGAGGTTTGCTAGGTAGACGGAGCCGAACCCGCCGTCGCCGATTATCCGTTTTGAATCGAAGTTGTTGGTTGAAAGAGCTAAATCTTCGTAGGTGAAAGCGGGAGGGAGGAGGCTTGCGGAGCGGTGGTTGTGGAGGAAGAGGGTATTAGGGTCTTGTTGTGTTGCTGATGAAGCTTTTGATCTGCGGAGCATGGCGGTGGTGACTGAAATTATAAGGATTAGGGAGGTTAAGGTGATGATGGTGGTGAAGATGGCGATTTTGCTGGGTTTAAATTTGCGGAACCAGGGAGGGGAGAGTGTGGATTCGGGGTGGAAATGGAAGCACTGGAAAGGGTAGTTTGGGGAGGAAAAATTGAAGCCGCAGATGCCGTTGTTGGTTGAACGGCAGGAGGAGCAGTTGGTGAAATAAGGATCACGAGTTTCGTCCCAGTCGAGCTGGATTCCGGTCTGGAGGAGCTCTTCGAGGAAGCCGAGGATGTCGGTCTGGCAGGCGGAGGACTGGTCGGTGTCGGAGGAGGAGTGGTGGTGGGTGGAAGCGCAGTCGTGGAGGAGGTGGGAGGGGTTTTTGAGGAGGTGGCATTGGAAGGGGGAGTGGGAGCAGTTGGGGAGGGGAGGAGGGGGGAAGCAGGGGCGGAGGAAGGAGAGGCGGGAGCAGGTGGCGGCGGAGATGCGGAAAGGGGTGGAAGAGAGGTTGATGGGGTGAGTGGGGATGGAAGGGAAAATGTTGTTGGGGTGTTGTTGGTGAGGGGAGAGAGTGATGGAGGAGGTGTTGGGGTTATAGGAGAGGATGGAGAAAGAGAAGTTGTTGATGGAGATTTGGGAGTGAGGGGTGGAGCAAGTTAGGTGGAAGGAAGGGTGGCCACAGCCTGGAGTAGATGAGAATGGGTAAGGGGGATTATTAGAAGGAAATGGAGGGCAGGTGTGTGTGCTTGTGTTTAAATTGGAAGAGCATGATGGTGTTTGAGACTTGGAAGGTGTGGAGAAGAGGAGGAAGGAGAGGAGAATGATGGTGAAGATGGATGGAGACATGGATTGGGGAGAGAGGACTCATCAATGAATGGGAGGGGTGGAGGGGTTTTTGTTTTGACTTAGATGGGATCTGCTTTTGGGGTGGAGGAAGGAGGGAAAGAGAACAAGTGTTTTGCTATGCTACTACTACTCTTCTAGCTTCTAAGTTCTTGGAGTTGGGGAAATAGAGAGAGAGAGGGTTTCAAACAAAACAGGGTCACGTGCAGCTGTGAGATAAAACACAATTTAATTTGTTTTCAAAGAATTGTGTAGAGACCTTCCTCATTCAATTTATTGCACTTGCATATGCTTATATTTGCTATTTATTTTAAGAATCCCGATAATCATTTTGAGGGTGTATCAGAGGGAGAAAAAGAAAAAGAAAAGGAAAATACATATTAAGAAGAAATAAATTAAAAGAAAATAGAAAATAAACTTTTTTAGACACTGATGTTATTGGCTTAGGTATACATTTTACTAAAATTTAACGGAAATTGTAGTAAAACATTACAATAGAAAAAAAAAAGGATTAAAGCTAAAGTTTGTTTTAATTAGAAAGACGAGAACGAAAATGTTATTTACATATAATAATAGTAGCAATAATTAAACTCGATATTTTAGTTGCAACTATTTTGTCTTAGATGAGGGAATCTAATTTGGGTGAACAATATTGCATATGTACCCAGAACTCCCATGAATTGTGTTTTGGCACCAACCCAAACAAAAATCTCGAAAGAGGAAACTGGTGCGCGCCACTTCCGCTCGTGGGGCCTTCCAGCTGAACGCCGGAATTCATGTCTTGTTTTTCAATTTTCCTTCTTTATCTTCGAGCTCGAGGCAACTTTTTTTTCTTTTTTCTTTTTTACTTTTACAAACAAAAAATAACTTGGCTATTTCGAAATGTTACTTTCAGAAGTATTTTGGAAATGAACAAATCGTGAACAGGCCTTCTAAGTTCCAACAGAATCCTATTAAATGCAGTCATTATAGTTAGTTAAAATTATAACAAAAAAATTATAAAATTCACAAAACTTTGTTATTTTAAATAAATTTTCCCCAATAAAAAAAGTATGTTTAAGAGAATGTGATAAAAAAATATATGTTCTTAACATTTATCTGTTATACTAATTATTGATGGATGGTCATCCACTTTAATGGTAAAATTATGAAGTAAATTATTGGAAGAATTTTGTACAGTTTTCATATCTTGTAATAATGCAATAAAGACTATACGTAATGAAGAGCAGCTACTTCAAGGTTTTCAAACAGCACCGTGGATCATGATGTTATAATAACATGCCTAGTTCTGAACGGAAAATGTTTTGTATGCTTTGGCAGCAAGTCATGCCTCCTAATATTATTATAAAGGATAAAATTAAAACATGGGTTAGTGATTGATTAACTTTTAATATTAACAATTTATACATGATTGTCGTCCTTTTATTTTTTTGAAAAAAACAGCCACACAAACTAAACGGCAGAATAAAATTATCGCATTTTTAATATTTTTAAAAGTTAAATAAATTAATTTTTTTTAAAAAAATTATCAGCTATCTATAAATTAAAAAACAAAATATTATCATTTATCCTTAACTTTTTAAAAGAAACTCAAAACAAAAGTTAGATAATGTCCATTTTAAACTCTTTTTCGTCATACAAAATTCGACTATAATTACTCCAAGGGCCCAAGATAGTACTTATTTTATATGAAATTATTATAATTTCACTAATGATTTCTTTAAAAATAACAACTAAAAAATTATAATAAATAAAAAACTTTAATTAAAAATATAGAGTAACATTTAATATCACAGCTTTTTCTAAAACCCTTTTATATTTAATTCCTTGTGTATGCACTGCAGAACAAAAGAGTAATTATGATATCCAGTACTGCCAAAATATGGAACGCTATCTATAGTTTTTTGAAAATCAGAGGGTCCCTCCCTGTTGATCGTGAAATCACTGAGAACTGATAAAGCAGTAGACTTTCAGAGAAACAGGTTGCACCAGTGGCCTCAGGACACGTTTCCCCATGCCCCACACCAGCATTTTTTTTTGGATACGAACGAATCGAGTAATCAACTTTTCATTTCTCAAGCCTTATGTCAGCTTATGTACATAAATATTTATATTTTATTTTCTCGGTTTATAAAATTTAAGGGAAAATTATATTTTTGTTCCTTAATTTACCTTCCATTTTAGATTTGGCAATGTTAACCCCGCAAATCACAATTAAACGTTGATCAACAAGTTATGTTGACTGTCATGTGTCATGTTTTGATTAAAAATGGAAACAACAATTCATGGAGGTGACATTTGACCGGAACATGACACGTGACAGTCATCATCCAATGAGAACGTGACACATGATATTTAACATCACTTATTAACGGTCAACATTCAATTATAATTTATAGGATCAATATTGCACGATTTTACAAAATAAGAAATCAAATTTATAAAGTAAATTATTGGGGATCAAATTTATAATTTTGCCTAAAATTAATATAACCGGAATGGGTTCGGGCTTGCAGGGAACTATTATTAAAAGCATCACGTTCGCCATTCAAACTACCCCATGTCGGAGTTTTTTTATTCTGTAATTTAAAAATTATTCATGAAAATTTGATTCTGTAATTTCAATAGTAGGATTATTTCATTTCATTGCACCTAACCCACTATGACAGTTTTCATGGGCTGGGTTGTGCCATGCTTGGATTGGTAATATAAATTCACTGGACCGACCAACCCAATTAGGGATATAAATTCTGCTTTAGAATAAGTACATGAGTAATTGCATATTTACGTAAAAACTAATCAACATTATAAGATTTGTTACTCTTGGCAATGTTTTGAATTTGAATTTTTCGAGAGGTTATGAGAATGAAATATCCTACTGGAACTAATTTTTTAAAAGAAAATATTGTAGCTGAAATTCATAACCTTTTTTTTTACTACAATATACAGTGTCACGGTGGTTTAATGTCGAGGTTTTGATAAGAAATTTTGAGATAAGGGAGGCTGGGGAGCATGCAACCGTGAAGAGGATGAGCGAAGTGTAAGGGAAAAAAGATGTGTGATTTTTTCCACTCACTTACCGCAAAATTGGGCTTGGGAAAATATATATCAATGCAGGTGGTTGTGAGCTTTGTGTGCGTAAGGAGGTGAAATGATTAAAATAAATTATTGTAATCTCACAATGACCTATTTAAAGCTTATTTCGATATTTAAAGTACCAATTATTATAAAATCATATATTATAATATTAGATAAGTCATAAGAAGGTATATTAATTCTTAAAAAAAAGGTCTATTAAATTTTAAGCATCCCCCCTAAAAAAACAAAAACAAAACTAAGCATCAATCTTAGCCTCATGGGATTGAAGATAGAAGTCCGTTTAGCTATTTATTGTGTGCCATGTCACTTTTAGATCTTCTTTTCATCATTATTAAGTGTTTAAACCTGAGGTTGAAAGATAGAAACTAAACACAAAAAACAGGGCTGAATTTCGTTTTACTATTATCTTTCAAACTTTTTTTTCTGCAGACAAAATCTTTTTTTGTAAAAAAGCATTTGAAAAACAAAGCAACAGAAATATTTTTGCAATGAAAGAATAATTATTGTCGTATAGACTAAGATGATGCAAAAATAGTTTTGTTAAAGTTTAAAACCCTAAGCTTTCTAGAAAAAAGCTTTTCACAATTAATCCTACCTTTGATTAGTACAAACAAATAAAAGAAAAAAGAAATATAAACACATTGTGCTTATTCCGATTCACCCAATAGCCTTTCCTACATTCAATGTTTGAATTTTAACCAAAATTTTCACTTATATGAAACAATTGTACCATGGATAACCCAATCCTGATGACCAAAGTATGTTTTTTAATAGTCTTTCTAAGATTAATTTGAAATATTCTTTTATTACAAACATTTTTAAGCTTCTCACATCGTAGTGTTAGACAAAATATATTAACAAATAATAACAAAGAACAATAAATGTGCAAGAAAACAAAGAACAATGAGATAACTAAAGAATGAGTAAATGTGATTTATGTTTAGTCAAACAATTTATTTTCATTGTGTTTGGTTGTGGAAAAAGAAAAAGGAACGAAAGGAGGTGCGAAATGAAAAAAAAAAAGTGAAATAGAATAGAAAGAGAGTGAAAAAATAAGAATGTTTGATTGAGGTAAAATAAAGTATAAAAGAGAAAAATATTTAAATTAAAAAGAAAAAAAGTTATACACTAACAACATAAAAAAGTTTATACCATTATCTAATCACAAACGTAAAAAAATATATTAACAATGATTTATAATAAATATTTTAAAAATCATATTAACAATGATTTATGATTGAATTATATCGTTAGTGCATGATCATTAAACTCTTAAATTAAAGATGTTTGATAGGTAAAAGAAAATATATGCATTAACAAAAAAAGGGTGCTTTTATTAAAAACCAAAAAAAAAACCCACATTGTCTCTTTGTTTAGTGTAGCTTTCCTCTTGTTTTTGTCTATGCTCTTTTTTGCTATGAAAGACAGATGTGTGATGCCCATCAGTTTTTTAAAGCTTTCCGTGATAAATCAGCTCAACCAAACACTTAATGCCATCTTATTACTATTCATACTTTCTTCTTAAGAGACCATAGAGATTCTTAATTTGGAAGGCGCTTCAAAATAAATTTGAATGTTGCTAGCATATAATGTGCAATTAATGTTATAGTCATTGTGTTGTGATTTTAAAATGTTAAATCGTTTTTGTTCCTTTAAGCATGACGTGAATTCAAAATTGGTAATTTTCTATTATTACAAACGATAAATTATATACTCAAAAGTCAAAACTAATTTATAAAAATTCAATGATAAGATTGTAACACTTCATCATCTCGAGGCTTTTTTTTTCTTTTAAAGTAGAGAATTAATTCACTCTCCAATAGTAATCCTAAAACGATTTTTTATTTTAAAAATGGTCTTAAAGATGATATAACCTTATGACAAATGCAACGCATACGTTTAAGATAATTTTTCATCGTGTTTAACATTTCATTGTATTTCTATTAAGTAGCATGAATTAATAAAGTTGGTCTAATAGTAATGAATTGAGATAGATGTACCAAGACTTATATTTAAATTTTATATATCTTTGTCGTTGTATAAAAAAAATGATTATCTCAATATTACTTTTATGCACATTAAAAAAACAGTAAGTAAAGGATTACTTTTTCCTTCATTGGTTGTTTTATTTAGTATTCATTAAAGGTTCCTTCTACGGTGGACCAGTGAAAGATGTCGTCCAGTTTGGGGCAGTTGTTACTGTCCGTTGGATTTAGTTGTAAAATATTAGACGATGTAGATGAGTGACCCGTGACTTTGCGTATCGGTTATTTAATGACGAATTCTTCTTCTTGCTCTGTCTCTGTATTATCCATAACTGAAAAAAACAAAATACTTTCTCATATCAAATTCTACTGATTGATATAAGCTGTTGCCTACATCAAATAAAGGCTTATCATTTCATCTCAAACAACAATCCAAAACTCTGACAGTTCCAAATCCCAATTTAAAACTACTTTATCAAATTTTAAAACCAATACATAAATACCCGAATTACTTCCCAAAAGCCTCAGCTAAACTTAATTTATAAAATTAGGCAAACCAAATCTATATATTATATTTATTCTATGTACAACAAGCAAGTGCTACACATACCGAATACCAAGGAACAAAGACATACAACCACAACAATTGAACATATTGTCGAAACAAAATACCACAAATCAACCGAGATCCTTCAAGTGAAAGACAACACCAACAAAAAATGCTCAAGAATCCACACCAAAACTCACAACCCATAAACTTCACATTTCACACAATAATCGAAAATCCAAAATTTATTTTCAGAAAAAACCTACCCATATCCCATTCAACTCCTAAAAACAGATAAACACAACAAACGCATCTCACAATGGTGTCGATTTTGACGACCTCTCTAGTCGGCACCAAACCATTTGCAAAAAATTAGTCCACCGGAGCATCCCCCTTCATTAAAGCTTAAGGGATTGTTTTTTCCTTCACAATCTATAAATATTAAACAAACTACTATAAGAATTAAGAAAGATCTTTTTTGGAACTTTCCCATAAAATAAATAATGCAAATAACACCGCCTTCGATCTATGGAAGCTACTCCAATTCCCAACAAATGAATACAAAAACTAAAGTTACCTCGGCCATGGTGACGCACATTTTCTGTCTCCATTCCAAATCTTCCATCACCATCTCTGACAATTTTTCATTTTCCACTTTCATTTTCAACACGCAAAAGTAATACCAATTAATCTTCTTGTTCTTGGTCTCGAGCATTAGTATTACCTGGAACCTTCTCTGTCGTCTAATATCATATTTATTCGATTCTAGCTTTCTAGTACTCTTCTCAATCAACCACGCACTAGAAGGGTTTCTTTTCAATATTTTCTGCTGTCTTAATCTCTAATCATATCCACTAATTAAGAAAATCACATAATACCACTTACCAACAAGTTAAGGCCGAGCATGATTAGCCTTTTCGTTGTGACGAAAGTATATGCAACATCATTACTCTATTCTTTAATAAGTAAAATATGTTTGACAAATGAGCAGAAAACGTGTCAATAACTCTTCTTAAAGATTTATATATTCATGGTAAAATCAATAACATGAAGTCCTAAATATGTTATAATCTTGACATTTTTATGATAAGATGAAAGTTTAACCAAACATATAAATAGACTAAAAAAATCAAAACGTACAGTCGTCGAATTAAAAGCAGTTTCAAAATTGTGAGAAATCAAGTCAAAGATGTTATTTTACAAGTTTCAAGTGACCAAATCAAACCTTATATATGCATAAAAAAAACTTATAAATATAATTAATTTTCTAATTTTAAAATATATTTTCCTCATTTTTTTAACCTAATATTTCATAAGATATTGAGATTCATTTAAAAATATAATAACATATGTATTTTTGTACAAACACAAATGAGGAATTAAACCCCTAATCATATGTTTAAGAAATAAAGTTATAGGTTAATTATATCACTTTTTTTTAAACCAATGCATCTTTTTAGTCGAAAATTAAGAATTAATTATTCGGAATATTAAGATTTATTTAAAAGATTGACATTTTCTTTAATTAAAGATTAAACTTATACCAGATGCTCATGAGATACATTATTTATCAATTATGACACAACATGTTGGTAATTAATTTTTGTTTAATTAGTATAAAACTGATTTTTATCTTTTAAATTTTATGAAAACCTTGTAAAATATATATCCCATTAACACGTACGTATGAATATCATTGCCAATTTGCATAATCCTTTTCAACATTAAAACCGTAGAAACTACATCGCAATTTCCACGGAGATTCAACCCCCAATGTTCCTTGTACACGTACAATTCACTAATACCAAGGTTTATGATACGCCGCGTCTAAGTATATATTGTATGAGAACAAGATTGCATGAAATCATTTCTGCTATCTAATAAATTAATTACCGTGACCTAGTATTCCCAGTTCTGTCTAAATTTGTTGTGTAGTCCCCGAGTTAATTTTTTTTTTATATAAAGTTATTTCAACTCAAAGTTAATTATAGACTTAAAATAAAATTTTCAATGTAAAGCTTAACATGTGAACATTATTTACTTAAAATCATGTTTGTTGGTGTTTGGACAAATTTCAGTATTCCGAACATGGTGGACACTCGAGGTTGTTCAGAAATATTATACACAACAAACATGAAATGTCTTATATAGTACTTCAAAACAGCTGATATTTTAATATGATTTTGGATAACTCAATATGAATTTAAACATGTAAAAGAAATTGAAATATTATCTTAAAACAATATGTGAATTAGACAATATATATGCTAGTAACATATTGATAATTAGGTTTTGTTGACTAGATAAGTCATAGGTGGAAGCATAATCCATAATATGGATGGCATGGTACGTATGTTTGAGTTCTCCGTATTTGATTGAAATGCAATGTCATTGATATGTAACAATAATTAGTTTTTTTTTTTTTTCAATAAGTGCGAGTGAGAATGTGTTGACACTTGCCAGGTAACGTTTCCATCTCTGTTTTTGGTGTGGTGCATTTGTGGTCATGATGGTGTTTGCATTGTTTGAATTACCGATCTTGCACTTGTACTTTGCTCCAGCATAGTGCAAATTAAAAGCGATTTATATAATTTTATTTATTTATAGTGTGTTTGGATAACATTAGGAGTCAATTTTACTCCATAAAAAATTATGATAATACCATGAAAAAGTAAAAGTAACTATTTATTACTTTTTCTTCATGATGAAAAAATAAATGATTATTTCTCATTATAAATCTAATCCAAATATACTTGTAGTCAATTGGGCATATATTTTGTTTAAATGGAACTGAGGTCAAGTACACCTTCAACATTTTGCTATTGGGTTTTTGTAAACCTGAATGCATTTAATTTCTATCTTCATATTATATCATAAAAGTTAGTTGAATGAATGTTTCACATAAATGTTGAAATGTAAGTGTAAAGTAAAGTCCTACATCGAGTACAAGTGAAAAATGAGATATTATATAAATAAGGAGAAGACTCATAATCTTAAGCCTTAAGAATTATAATGTCAAATTTTCTTATGTGATTGTTCATGACTTATGATTGAACTTGGTGACTGGCTCAAGACGAGTAATGTCCAGAGGGCGTGCCCCATGGGTGGAGCGACAGTGCAAATACCTAAAGCATGTGAGTTCTAATGGCTACCATAAAATATTCGTGAATGATAAAGACAAATCTCCTTAGTGTTTACTCTCTTCAATTTTCCAATAATAAGAGACTAATTACTTGAAAAGATTTAGACAATGAATCATGCATATGTTTTGATTAGATTGAACTTATATAAATTTCAATAATTTATAAATTTATGCTGGGTTACATATGAATGCCCCATCTCAACCATTTTTTTGTTATTTTTGTTGTGAGGAGTGTGTTAAGAATGTCTATGTTTTTTCTATGAATTTGTGTTAGAATGTTTAAAAATGTTATAAGGATTTGCAATGAAACTTCTAAATAACTATGAAAAATAACTTGTGGAAGCAAGTAATTTGATAATTGAAGAATTTTTTTGCCAATGCGAAATGTTTGGAGGACAAGTCAGTGGAGTTTTGGGGCTTGATTTCTTTTGTAACTTCACATGCTTAATTTTAGGATCATTCCAGGACCAAATAGCACTCTCTTTGATTCACGTGCTTATGCGTGTATTAATTGATTCCTCTCTCCCTCATTGCAGCAACTCTGATTCCTAATTAAGATAGGGAGTTGCTCGGATTCATTAATCTTTTTATTGGAATTGGTTAGTTGTTTACTGTATTTCTGGAAGAAGGAAGATAATATCACACTATGCTAGTTGTGCTGGTGAGTTGCTCGTGTCTTTTATTGTTCGATAATGTCAAAGGTTCTGTTCTGGTGTAATTATAGTTTAAAGTTCAATTTTGAGTTCACTTTTGATACTGCATTTACTAATACTATGCTGGCTCATTTTCACATAATAACCATATAGATACCGATATATTAATCACTAATAAAGTAACTAAAAAAATAACTGATTATTGATACCAATACAATTTATTATCTTTTAAAAGAATCAATATAATGTATTTCCCCCTAACAATTTATTATATAACTAAGGATTAATCAGTACTGCGATAATGATTTATTGGTATTTAATTCCTACAAGAATATAGGTAATGAAATATTAATTAAGGATTGAGATGTACGGAGGAGGTCCATTCGGTCTTGAAACAACGCTTTAATTGTAAATTAAGTAACAGTAATGATATTGCATTTTTTTTTTACTGAATCTAGCTGATATCATTTTATTATAAAATCAAATACTCCTCAATACATGGAATAACACGGTTGAAACTTGAAAGTATAAAGGTTAGGTAAAAATGGAATCACTCTTAGTAATTCATGACTAACCCTATTAGCTTTTCTTGACAAAGCCTATCAAATGTTGGATTATGGGTCATAATATTGCATATTGTTGATCACTATATATTATTCTCTTTTTTTTTTTAAAAAAAAAAAACAACACTAGATTATTGATGACTATATTAACTTCAAAGTACTAAAAAGTCGTCTGGATTAATTTAGGAGTAAGACAACTAAAACTCAAGCTTTATCTCCATAAAAAAATATTATTTATTGTTAATTTTTATAAAGGAAAAAAAAAGCCACATATGCTGATAGAAAAAGATCCAACATATAGTTTTTTTATTTTAAAGTAAAAAACTCTTAAAATTTGCTTTACGCCTTTTAAGTAATGTCTCGGGTTAGAAAACTTGTAAATAAAAAAAATGTAATTAAGAGAAAAAACTTTATTAAATTCTCTTACAGATATTAATTATTTGTAAAACTAGTGAATATTTTACTTCAATATTATGAAAAAATATTAATTTCAAGGTCTTAGGTATACTTTTTTTATTCATAAAGTATTAAGTGTTTAGTCTCACAATAATAATAATAATGCTGATCTTTATATTAACTTTCAATTTTCATTTGCTGATTTGAATCATTTCATTAACACCGATAGTAGAATAATAGTCTATCAATATTTTGCATATAAAACAAGTGCATGTAAGAGTTACATGTTATCGATCAATGTTATGTCAAGTAAAAAATTACACAGTTATAATATTGAGAGATTTAATTGATATATTTAGAATTTAGGAGATTAAAATCACATATTTACAATGTTTGAGAAATACAATTGACATATTGAAAATCATAAGACTAAAACCGCACATTTATGACACTTAAAAGACAAAAAATGTAATTAAACATTTTTTATTATATTTTTCTCTTTTCATAGTAAAAGAAATGTAATAAAAAAATCTAATAAAATACCGTAATGTATCATATGTAATTTTATGATTTTGATACAAATTGTACAGTTATATATATATATATATATAAATGGAGTGAAGAATCATAATTTTTTCTTTTTTATAGAGAAATTCAAAGTCATCACCTTTTTCCTTTCATTCTTCCTTCATCACCATCAATACTAAGTCAACCTTATAATTCCTATTAATTTTTTTTTATTTTACATGTAAGATATTTAATATCTTGTTTCACATGTTGATTTTTATTAGTTTTAAATATTTTTTATATTAATTATGTGTAAAGATGAAACATTGAATCTAATGTTTTTTTTAAAATCATTGAATTGAATTTATATTGATGCCAAATATTCTCCATAAAGTAAAATAAGATTTAAAAAAAAAATCAGTGAAATTAAGGTCACTTGTGTATGTAGGCCATGTTAAAAGAACTAAAAAACTTCTCTAAATACTGGTAAGAGTACTTATTATATATTTTCATTTTTCAATAACTTAAGATTTAAGTCTATATAAGATGATCACAAACCTGATGTAAGAGGTAATTTACAAGTGAAGGGGTGCATTCTTGTGCACTCTATTTTCTAGACATCACCACCTGTATGTTATATTTTGATGAGTCGCCACCTGTATTAGTATTAGTAGTATATAAAAACAGTTACAATTTCTTTCACACACTCACACCTATTCTATAATAATACTCATAGTTTTCAGCTTCATCAGCACATCGATCAACACGCACGTACGCGAGCGATGGAGTTTTTCACCAAAACGAGCGTGGTGAGGCTGCGGAGCCACCTGGACAAGTACCTCGTGGCGGACGCCGACGGAGCGCGGGTCCGCCAGAGCCGGAGGGGATCCGGCAGGGTAGCGCGGTGGACGGTGGAGGAGGTGATAGCCGAGGGAGGGATTAATAATAAGGTTCGCCTGAGGAGCTGCCACGGGAGGCTCTTAACGGCGACGGAGACGCCGTTTCTGTTAGGCATGACGGGGAAGACGGTGCTGCAAACGGAGTTCGAGGCGGGCGCGGATTTCAAGCACGAGTGGGAAGTCATACGCGACGGGTTTCAGGTTTTTTTTTTCTACAAATGTTAGCTGTTAGTAAAAATTTGAACAACGATTTTTTTTTTCTTTCTTTATCACTGAGTCAATCTTATAATTCTTGTCATCGGTTACAGGTGAGGTTGCGGAGCTGGAGCGGGAAGTTTCTGAGGGCGAACGGAGGCACGCCGCCGTGGCGCAACACCGTGACGGTGGACGAGCCGCATAGCTCGGCGACTAGGGATTGGATCCTGTGGGACGTGGAGCCTGTGGAGGCCGTGGAGGAGCTGGTGGATGAGTTTTTGTATGAGAATGACGACGTCGTTTCGTCTTTTGCTTCGGATGATGTATTATCGGTGGATTCGGAGCCGGCGTCGCCGATGTCGGTTTTCTCTCTCAGTTCGCCGCCGGCGAGACGGAACTCCAAGCTGATGCTGATGCAGGTATGTATGTTTTCGTCGATTGGCTTTTCATTTCTAGCGTTTTTTGGGGTGAAATTTCGTGCGTTGATTTTGTGTTATCGAAGAAGAAGAATGCTTTTTTTTTTTTTTTTTCTATAACGGATTCTAGAATTGTTTGTTGTTGCTAAAATTAATTAAAAATAGAGGAATTGCTATACGATTTGACTAAAAGTAATATAAATAATCTTAATTATTAATAAAAAGTTATTGATATAAAACATTTACAGTATAATTTATCGTACGTATGCATTTAATATTTATTATTAAGAGTTTTTCATTAAGTATGGGTTAAGAAAGAGAAATGTAAACAATTTTAGCTATTGATAACAAAATTAATCATTGATACTCTTAAAGCTTTATGATTTGTCACATGTATGCACCAATCTTGACAATTAAGAGTTTGTTTTACTAAGCATGTATTATTTATTTTTAAATAATATTATTTAATTTTAGTTTATTTAAATTTAAATGAAGTGTATCAAATTAAAGTTATTGTTTCTTTTGAAATGAGATGAATTTTGTTAGAAACAATTTAATATTATTATAATCTAAATAAATTTTAATAATTTTTTTGACTGAAAGTAAATTTTAATAATAAAGAATAGGAATAAAGATGATGCATATTAATTCTTCAAAAAACAGAGGAGTTATATTAATGTTGATGATAATTTTTTTTATAATTTTATCTTTTATTTGAAAAGTTATATTCTTTTAATTAAGTACTGTTTAATATGATAAAATATTCACAATATATATATATATATATATATATATATATATTATTTTTAATATTTTATTTATTTGATTTATTTAAAATTAAAAATACCCCTGTATTTCAGGGAAAGTTCCTAGTTTTTTTTGTTATAAATGACTATGGTTTAACTGCTTGACTGACTTAGAGAATACCGTGTTTATTTTTCTGAAACAAACGTTCACACTATTCGGTCTTGATTCTTGATTCTCTTGACCAAGTTGAAGCCCCTAAAACTAAAAACAGAACAAACAGAAAATTTGAATTGACTGTTTTTTGTTTTCATTTTTATAGAAAATAGAAAATGATGATAAAAATGTGTTTGATTGAATTTTTAAAAATATTTTTAATCAAAATGAAAATAGAAAACAACCAGAATAAAAACAATAAAATTTTATTTTAAGTTGAAAATAGAAATCTTATTTTGAGAAAAATAAAAAAAAGAGAAGTCAATTTATCATAAATTTTCAGTGATTTTATTTTTTAAAAAAATAAAAAGTCAAACCAAACATATTTTTAAAATTTTAATCTTTTAAAGATGAAAACAATTTTTAAAAAATAAAAATAGAAAATAAAAATACAGGAGAAATAAAACTGTCTTGTATTTCAACCGTCCATATTTTGGGAACGTCCAATTCGCCCGTCTCTCTTCAAATTTCTAGGAATGCAAAATATACCCAAAACAGAGTGCCTTTTATAGTTTAATTTTAATATATTATCAGTATAAAAATTATATTATTAATTAATTAGATATCATTTTAAATATATTTTTTCAAGTAATATCATAGTAATTGAATAACCTTTATAAACATAACAATATTTGATTGAATAATAATGTTGAAAAATGTATTAATATATTCGATCTAATTAAATTTTGTTAGTAAGTTAACCTTGTAAATATTTGTCGTATCATATGTTTTATACAAACAGTATAATCCATTGATAAAACGTAATTATATATATATATATATATAGGCATTGTTTTATTTAAAAATTATAATATACACGCATAAAAGTTAGATAATTAAGCATTTGCTTATGCTAAAGTGAAGTGAAATTGATGAGTAATGTAGTGGGAAAGTATAAAACTTGTAATGTCATCATATAGAAAGCATTTTGCAGTAAAAATACATTGATTTGGAGTTGAGTTCAGATGAAATGATTTTTTATTAATTTGAATTTTTGTTTTCCATATATTTATTTCTAATTAATATATATTATTTTATTTATAAGTGTTAAATTTTTTTCATTAAATATTAATTATATTTTCAAAAAAGAGGATTTTAGTTATTGTAAATTTATTAATAAATAATTCTTATTTGACATAAAATTTTGTTCCATATAATTTACAATATAAATATATAAATATTTGATTGACCAAAACCTCAATGATATAAAATTATAGGAAATTATATTTAAAAATAATTATAATATCAATAATTTAAATACAAAATAAACGTGACTTTAATTTTTACAAATTAATTTTTACACAATTTATATTTTCAACTAATATAGCAAAAAATGGATCCCTAGCATATGATATATAGCAAAGTTGTTCTCTTAATATATTTCCTTGGTGTGGGAGTAATATTCTTCTTTTCTTTTTGTTTTTTGGTGCTTAAGATCAAAGTGTACGTATACATTTGAACTAAGGTCATTGGATGGTTTCGTGTTTCTAAATAATAACATGCGGATCGAGTGACCCAGTAACTTGGAAATATACTACATGGATATCACATTAATTGAAGTTGTCTATATGCTACTTATTCTTATCAGGAGTTATACGTCTACGTCAAGACAATTAGAGTAGATGAAAAGATTTATGAGTGAGATTAGTAGGATACTAATACTACACCGATTAGACGTGCACACACACACATTCACACAGATATAGAAAGATAAATAGATTTTCATGTGATTTCATCTGGGCGGAGGAAGGGGGTTGGAAGTACACATTCATTTTGTCTGTCTTGACAAGGACTAGAAGCCGAATATAGCTTTTTGTATGGAAGGTTTTCAATATTATTTGGGAGTAGAAAATGAAAAAAAAAATACTAGTTAACAACATTTAATTTTAATTATCTTTAAACGAAATCAATTCAAAATACAACATTGCATATTTGATTTAGACATCTTGTGTAGATGTTAGTTTTATACTTTTTAGTGGCTTTTGTCTCTATTCGAATCTCCATCGCTTCCACCCCACGTATTGTTTCTTTTCCTTCTTGTATTGGTCTCTCTTCCTTTGTGCTTTTGTTATTTTATTTATTTATTGGATTGAAGTCTTTGTAAGGTGCCTTCTAGTCAGAGACCGTTTTGTTTTGATTCTCTTTTTTTAATTTCTGTGATATCCACAAACACGCCAAGGCAGCGACTCAAGTTCTATAGGATGCCATAGTATATGTATATCCAAAACCAGTGACTGATTGGGACTCCTTCTTGATTTGGGCTGAGTCAGCAATTCAACCTAGCTGCCATAGTATATCCAATACCCACTGACTGATTGTGAATCTTTATTTAATTGGTCTGAGTCAGCAATGGTAAAAATATGAGTTGGGTTGTCGGGGAAAACGTGAAAGAAGTTTATTTGGGATGAATCAAATATTTGTTAAACACGCTCAATGTAACTCAGTTCAATTAATTAAATAAAATAGATTCTTTTAATTCTAAAAACGCTTAATAATTTATAATGGTAATTTATCATCAACTCTATCACATAATTTTTTATTATTACATATTATTTTCTATATTTTTAAGTTTAATTATAATTGGCAAGTTAACTTGCTGTCTTTCTAAGCCATAATTAGATATATTTGGTTTTTGTTAGAAATTCCCTAAATTACAATTTGGGAACTGTTTTATCTTTTTTTTTTTTGTGTGTGTGTATTATAAATATAATATGGGATTCCAAAATTAAAACCAAATAAATCATCAAGGATTACTTTTGCCCAAAAATTCAACCTTATAAGTGAGCTCAAGTAACCTCAATAATTGCGAGGTCATATCATTTCATTTTCAGGTTAAGAAACTCAACTTGATGATGCAATAATGCATTCCCATGCTCCTACATACGTTCCTAAAACCTCATGTGAATGATCATCAATGCCCATGATCCCACCTTCATATCTTTTTCCACCTACTCTTAACTCCCTAAACCCTAGTTAGACGCACTCAACACGGAACTCAAACTAAAACCACAATAGATGAATGAATGAATGGGTGAGATAATACCCGCGGGCATCCAAACGCGTTATCCCCCAAAGTCGCCACTGTTGACTGCCTCTTCCCATTTTTCACCATTCACAGTTCAAACATCATAACACCCTGTACCAGTCAACCGGTCACGCACACTAACTCTTACCCAACAACTCATTGAAATAATAGTAACAACGTAACCCAAGAAAATGGTCCCCATTCACGTAAACAAATAAATACCCATCCCATTTTCATTTCATACTCAAAAAACCAAATACCACAATCAAACCTCTTCTTTCAGGTCCAATTCACTCGCTTATTCTTTTCTTTCCATACACATGCAGACAATAAGTTCGAACAAGTTCAGGACTGGCATGGACTTCTTTCACCGCGCGAAGGCGGTGCGCCTCCGCAGCCACCACGACAAGTACCTCCTCGCGGAGGACGACGAGGATTCGGTGACGCAGGACCGCAAAGGCTCCTCGAAAAGCGCGCGGTGGACGGTAGAATACGTGGCTGAATACGATAACATAATTCGCCTGAAGAGCTGTTACGGCAAGTACCTCACCGCCTCCAACCACCGCTTCCTCTTGGGCATGACCGGCCACCAGGTCCTCCAGACGCTTCCTTCGAGGCTAGACTCTTCTGTTGAGTGGGAGCCCGTCAAGGAAGGAGGGCGCGTGAAGCTCAAGACTCGTTACGGGAATTTTCTCAGAGCTAACGGCGGGTTGCCGCCGTGGAGAAACTCCGTTACGCATGATATTCCGCACAGGACCGCCACGCAGGATTGGATCCTATGGGACGTGGATGTTGTTGAGATTTATGTGAACTCTCCCGCGAGTCATGATAGACCCTCCGCTCCGCCGTTGCCGGTTGAGGACTCTGTTCCCATACTAACGAGCGCACAGGTGCCGCCGCCGCCAACTGTTTCTGCTAGCTTTTCAAGGCAACAGGTATGTCTGAGATTCTCTGATAACTTTGCATTTTTTTTTTTTTATCAGGGTTGCTTTGGTTTAGCATGATTACATAATGATCAAAATTCATAATCATTTTATAGGTCTTCTAATGTTATTAGTAAAATAGTAATGCTCTTTGATCAAAATTGGAGTTTTATTCTAGTAATTTGCATCCAAGTTTTAAATTGTCATCACAATCCTTGACATGACACAAACTGTGGACGAATTTTGCATTGAGGTTTTAAATTGTGATCTGAGTAGCAGTTTTGTCGTGATTCTTGACCTATATGAAATTTCAAATAAATGTGGTTGATGGAGCCACAATTGCTGCCGTGGTTATTTAGAATGTAAAAACTTTGATGTTGTGACTCAAAAAACAGTTGTGGATAATTTTTTAAAACCTTGATTTGCTTAATGAAGTTTTGTATTAAATATATTGAAAAGGAATTATACCAAAAATGATTCAACGGCTGAAAGGGACTAGTTAATCTGTTTGAGGAATGAAATTGTTTCCGAGTTTAAAGTTTGATATGATGAATTTGTTTGTGTGAGAAGTAATATCTTTTTGGGGACCAATTTATATAAATGCGTATATTTTAGGAGGATCTTGTTAATAAAGAGTGTTTATTGGTATTAGTCAAGGAGTCGATAAATAGATTACTTGTTTAAAATGAAAATTATGGTTGGGTGCGTTGGAAATCACTAATGAAGCTACCTTGATGCATTTGTTAGCATTTTCCCTTTTATGATTAAAATAACCTAAGCTGTTAATTTTTATTACTTTTATTTTGTGGGTGTTGATTGTGTTTGGTTTTGTTTGCAGTCCAATGATTTGTCACCTAAGGTGGAAGGGAGAACTATATACTACCATATTGCTGAAGACAATGGAGAGGTGTTGGATGAAGGCGTGCAGGGGTATTCTTTGATTTTCAAAGGGAATGGAGTTGAAGAATTGACTCGAAAGTTTGAGGAAGAAACAGGGCTAGAGGGAATCATTGTGTGTAATCGGAGTCCATTGAATGGAAAGCTTTATCCTCTTCGCTTGCAGCTTCCTCCAAACACTGTCACCATGCGGGTTGTTTTGGTTCTTCCCATGTCAAATTGTGAGTTTTCTTTTCCCTTTTCTTTTCTATTCCTTCTTGTTGATTTTTTTTTTTCTTCTGGATGCTCACTTGCTTATTACAAGTTTGGCTTATAAGATTGTATACCCCAAATTTTAGTTTGGAGAAGTAAACTTTGTTTTATTCATATTTGTCAAAATTTGGTTGAATGGTATTTAGACATGGTCACGATGTTTCGTGAGAAGTGAAAGAAAGTTACTTTTTTTGTGGGACAAATCTTAGTTTCCAACTACAATTCAAACACTACCTTATTCATGAACCTTCATACATAAAAAGAAAATGTTTTGTGGTGCGGAGGACCAATTAGAAGAAAGAGTAAATTTCGTGGTGGACCAACTAGTTAAGCGAAGCTTCGTAAATGTTATGCAACTATTAATTAATATCTTATTCGATTAAATTTCCGTAGCTGATGAATAAGCATTTTGCATCTCTAGCTTCTACGAAACATATCAAGTAACTAAAATTTGAGAAAAATTTGCTTTTACTGGTTTGACTTCTCGCATTATTGCACATTAGACATCATATGTCCGTTTGGTCCAATCTATATCCTCCTCTCCTCTAATTTATCGTATGTGCTATCTTGTTACCTTAATAAGTAATAACATTTGCTGTCTTTTCTTTTTCAGTGGCAAGAGACTTTGAGGAACAAGGCTTACTGTGAGAAGCCTTAGAGTTTTCCAACGAAGACCTATGTATATGTACTGATCGAAGCCAGTTCAGAATTTAGGAATTAATGTGTTCTAGTCCATTGCATTTATTAAGCAGAGTTCATCGTGGTCCTGTGTGGGAAGCTTAGCGTTGTCATGGGATGGGTCATAAATGAAATATCCTTTCATCAATGACATGTGCTATAGGCGATTCTGATGGTGGATTTTGTTGGGGCTTCTTTTTCATTAACTCCAGCTTTAATATAAGCACATGTTGCATGTGGATTCCGGGAATTTTGTTGTTTGATGGTTTATGTAATTTTATGTGCTTCATGATTTTTTCTCTAGGTGATGTACGGCATGTAAATGGTATAAGTTTTGTCAGCAATATAAATTTTCTTTTATCAGATATAAATATAAACTTTTAACATTCTATCAGCCATACCACGATATATTCACCTGATTACTTTTAGTTGATTTTTTTTTAATTATATTTTTTTCATTCATAAATTTTAAATTTTATTTAGGAAGATTAAATCTAATATAACTCCAACCATACAACCCATATTTTGAGCATCCGATGTTACCATCCCGTAACTTCCGTTACATAATTATGATATCGAGATTGACCCAAAAGAATAATGAATGATGCATACTGTTATGTTGAATATGTGTCTAGTGTCTATGTTTGAAAGTGTAGTTGGTACAGGATTATGCTTCACTTCTATCAAGGAGTTAGCCTAATTCATCACTTTCTTCATATTTCTTCAAGTTCATTAATTGCAAAGTAGCAACTTCTTGAATAGGGTAACCTATACAGAACCGATTTTCCAGAATTAGGCAATATTTTGCACTAAAAGAGTACGTTTATTGGTTAATTCATAGTTACTTTTGGTGGTATTTCTCGAAAGAACTTATAAAAGAATTCACTATTTCTTTTTATAGGAAAGTTTTCCTGAATCTGAATAAGTACGTATTTGGATTAGCAGTAAGTTCAACTCTTCATGATTTTTTGAAACAACAAGAAATTGACTTACACTAAAAGTCTAATGTAGATGTACATAAAATTTATGAATAGTGTAAAGTTTAAATTTGTAATTTTTTATTAACAAATATTAATATTAATTATTAATTTTTTATTAGCAAAGAAAATTAAATTTATAATCTTTTTATTTTCTCCTTTTCCTTTTACTATCAAGATGACTTCTACTGTGGGAGACATTGATAGGTCTGGGAATTTTCTTTTAACCATTAGATTTATTAATATTTAAATGAAGGGTTCAGGTTATTTTTTTTCTTTTTTTTTTCTGTGTTTTCCAAGATGTCCCTAATCCATTTTCCTCGCTCCAAATTGTGTAGTTTTTGTTGGCGTCGCTGTGAGATACCAATGAACAACAAAAAATAAAGGTACAAAGAGAGAATCAAAGATAAAATTGAGAAGAATCAAATGTGAAATCTTAAAAAGAGATCTAATAATATTCCAATTGGATGAAAGTTTTGGATGTGGATTTGGATTAAGATTTGGGTAGCAAACGACAATGGATCTGGATTTTCTGGCACATAGGATTAAGATTTCAAATTCAGAAGGAGGAGGGGAGAAGGGCAACTTAGAAAAAAAAGAGGAAAAAAGAAAAATAAATAATTGACCTTTGATTAAAAAATCATTACATCTAACGGTTAAAAAAAGTTTTTCAAAATGGGAGATCTATTAATGTTTCCTACAGTAGAATTCGTCTGCATATAATTTATGCCTTATGATTCTTGAATTCATCATGAATAAACAAAATGAATAATAAAATGAACTGCAAAAGAATAGTGATAACTTGCAACTTGTGATGGATTCTACGGTGAACTACTACTCCATGTGACTTATAGTGTGCACTATTATTAATAGCCTTTGAATTAATTTAGAGTGCATATTATTATCCTAAATCCTATACATCTTATCCAAACTCCTCCTTCGTGCGACGCCACCAAAAGCAATTTTCAATTGTGTTGCCACTTTTTCTTCGTCTTAATACGGTAATGTTACATAAAGTAAAATAAATTTATTTGTTTTAGCTAACAAAAATAAATCTAAGTTAATAAATGTTCAATTATAATATTTTCCGCTTCTCAATCGAAGGGTCAATCTTTTCTTGGACATCACTCGTACTATGCTTCCCAAAAGGTGCACAACAAATCAGCATTGTTTGTATCGTAGTACCCCTTGATGATTGCGTTTTGTGCCGATATAAGAGTTATCATTGTTAATTATTTTCTTTTAGGTATCGTTCCACATAGGAAAAAGAAATAAAATATTTTTTTAATCAAAATAAAGTACAAAAATATAAATTTCATATCATTTCACTATTTATTTCTTTTTCTTTTGGCTCTCTTTCTCTACAAATAAACAAATAAAATGAACCTTAATTCCTCAGAACTATTTCTTTCTGCAGAAAAAAATTGAGATCAGTTCATGTTACGAAAACGAAAAAGCTATGATAACATCCCTTTTCCCTTTTTCTTTTGGAAAAGAAAAAAAAAATTCATTTTCTTTTAAATCATGTTTGACAAGCATTAATTTTTAATTCTTTTTATTAGCTGAAAAACATATTTGTGTGTTTGATAATCAATTATTTTTATAGTTTATAATGTTTTTTCATAGTTACTTTTAAAATACAGTTTCTAATTTTTTTATATTTTCTTATACTTTATTCTTGATATATTCATCCTTTTTTCTTATTATCTCCTTTAAATAAATAATAATTTTATTATTTTTTTATTTTATCCTCTTGTTTTAACATTTAATTTTATTTAATACTTCTAATTTAAAAAATTAATTTTTTAACTTTCAATTATTAGCTAACTTTTTGACTTACAACTAAATTTTGTGCTAATTTTAGCAAATTTAACCTTAATCAGAATATTTGAGAAAGAAAATAATTTGATTTAAAAACAACCAGTGATTGTTTTTATTATACAACAACAAGAGCGAGATTCAAATCTAAGGTTTGTATTTTATTTTATTTAATTAAATAAAATTTAAATACATTATTATGTTTATTTATTTTTCTCATGTGTTTCTTTCTTCAATTCAAACATTTTTTTTTAAATACTATTTGATTACAGTTACAAGAGGGTAGCAGTAGTGGGTATGTATATATAGAGAGCATTTAACCTCAGCCTCATCACTCACTCCCATGATGAACTTGAATACCACCAACGCCAAGCTTTCTCACTTATAAGTTCCCACTTCCTCTCTTATGAAAAACAAAATTTTCATCTTTCTCCACTTATTGGACTAATGGCTGCCTCAGCTTTGCCACTAACATCCCCATTCCATTTCACAAAACCCCACAACATAATTTCACCTCTCAATGCTCATCCTCTCATTCTCATCCAAAAGGGCAAAAAATCTCTTAAATCAAACCTCTCATTCTCATCCCTCAATGCTTCCTCCCTTCTCAGACCCCCTTTTGCAATTGCTCCTTCCACATTGACCCAAACAAGAGCTTCTTCTTCTTCTGATGAATGCTTTGACCCTGCTGATGAAGCCCAAAGGTTGCTGCTTTCTGAGGAAAAACCAGTGAAATTTGCTTTCTGGGTCATATTTTGGGCCTCTTTGTCCCTGGCTTGGTTTGCCGTTTCAAGGGATGCTAATGCTGCTGTTGAATCCTCCATCAAAGCCTCTGGCTTTAGCTTAAACATTGCAAATTGGTTGAGGAAATTTGGTTTGCCTGATTGGGTTGGGGTGTTCACCCTTGCCACTCTTCCTGTGCTTGAGTTTCGTGGCGCTATACCTGTTGGTTACTGGATGCAACTCAACCCTGTAACTTTAACAGTGTTATCCATTCTGGGGTTAGTCTTTTTCTTCTTCAAGTTCTTTTTAAGTGCACCCTTCTTTCGCTAACTTATGTGAGATATTATTGGAATTCACTGCAATTATGATACCCATTTGGCCTTACTTGGGTTTCTAGAATTCCTCATGGTTAATGTGTTTGCTTTGTTGTGGCATTGCAGCTTTACTTGAAATAGATATGTTGAGAGTTTTAAGAAACTGTTTTCTAAAGTTTTGTTTGTCCCTAAGGCGTATTTGAAAGTATTTGTCTCATGAGCACATTTCTGTTTTCTAAGAATTTATCCCCGGAGCACTTGAACTGAGCCATTGAAGAAGCGAATGAGAAAACATCTTCTAGTTGTTTCTGTTTTTTGGCCTTTAGAACACTTGTTTAGGAAACAGATTTCTAGACTTGATAGAATTTGGATGAGAAGTTGACAGTTGAGTAGTGTAAAATTATTTTAAAAAACATTTTTGTAACGAAAAAGTGAGAAGTGAGTCGAACAAGCCCTATATTTTCCTATGTAATTTTAACTCATGGAGAGAAGAGGGTTTGATGTTGGCTTGTTAGGACATGTTTTTTTAGTGCCTGTTGATGTAATTTAGATTGATTTTTGGTAATATTGGGAGTTTTCCCATGGTTGGATGAACCGGCTTTGAGTAATTAATGTAGGAACATGGTCCCTGTGCCATTCATCTTGCTCTACCTTAAAAAAAACTGCATCTTTCGTTACTGCGAGGATCCCTTCTGCGTCGCAATTCCTTGACATGCTGTTTGAGAATGCCAAAGAGAAGGCTGGTCCAGCAGAGGAGTTTCAATGGCTTGGTCTGATGCTGTTTGTGGCCGTTCCTTTTCCTGGAACAGGAGCATGGACTGGATGGAGCCTTTATAGCATCCATTCTTGATATGCCATTTTGGGCTGCTTTTCTTTGGTGTGGTATTTGCTGGTCTGCTGGTAAATTTGCTAGTGAACCTTGGTCTGAAGTATGCTATCATTACGGGTATAATCCTTTTCTTTGTTTCCACATTCATGTGGAGCATCCTTAGAAATCTTAAAAAAGGTTTGAGCTCGTCAAATTGACGTGAAATGTCCGATTTTCCTTTACCAACATGAAGACAATTGTTAGTTCTGTTATTCATTCTCTTGGTTTTCATTTTCTTATATTTTCATAATAGAGCATCCTAGTTCAGTGATATGTAAAAATGAAAAGGGTTACGTCTTGTATGTACCCTTTTTCCAATGTTTTAAAAATCATGGCCTGACTGATATTCCTTGTTGGAGATTTTTTCTTTTCTCATGTGGAGTATAACTTCAATTGGGAAGCTTACTTTGTGGCTTCTGCTTTGAATGTTGGATTACTGATTGAATACATCCTCATTTGTCAAGGAAAAATTGGTTGATTTAAATTTAGTCCTTTGTCAGTTTAAATTTTTTTTATACTATCATCCAATGGTATGTTGACAAAATATTGGAAGAGTTTGACCTCTTGGTAGTTTTTTCTGATAGTCAGAGTCCTTTAATGATTTGTCAACACATTATCTGACGAGTGACAACTGTATTGAGAAGTTATTCATTTACAGTGTATGAAAATTAAATCTTTCTCAAGTCTATTTTGCTCTTTGATCTATTTGGTGTTGCGAATTTGATAAATAATCTCTAATCTGAGTATTCATTTTTTAATGGTTGTCCCATCAATTTTTGAATCTCAATTGTCAACCTATTTTTCCTATATGTATGTATGTAGTATTATGAACAAGCTCCTCCACTTTTTTGTTTAAATATTTATTTTGCAGTATTCCAAAATCTCAAGTTCTTTAAGGTATGTTCATGTTCCAAGTGTTTGTTCTCTTGTGAATCAAATAAGTCCAGACTTCATTGCATTTTGGATGAAAAGTTTTGTCTTGATAATCTCCATCATGGTTACCAGTTTTGGGAGATGTTGAAGATAATACATGTATTATGAAAAGTTTGGTTGTATTATAAGGATACTGATTTTACTGACTGTTGAACTTGATTATGTTGATCTGACTAAAAAATTGTCTTTAACAAGCTACTGGTTGCAGCTCTAATGAAAGGTGTATTATTTCCACCCATTGCTCAGAATTTCTCTCTCTAAAGAAAAATATCCATGATCCATGTGTAATATGTTTATGTTGAAACTTTATTGTGAGCTCCTAATATGTAAAACTGCTTGTGAAACGTCAATTTAAGTCTCAGAACATGGTTACAAATAATTTCTTTCCCATGATATAGAATCTATGATTTAGAACAAAAGTTTGGTCAAATTTAAGATAAAATCTAAAAATTATCATGGACTTTGGTTAGAGTTCCAGGTGGTGCAGCACTGCAGCTACTGTTTTATATTTGGGAAAAGCCGGGGGAACTAGGAATAGGAAGAAGAAAAATGGGATAATCACAGGCCTGAGCAATTATGCTATCCTAGCTTTTCTTGGGTAACTTGGGCATGTCCTCATACATGGGACTGCATTTAAATTTAGACTATTAATTCCTTGTTTTGTATTTTCCTTACATTACATTACTCTGATTCAGTAGGGCCTGTTCTTTTCAAAAGTTTTTTTTTTGGATCTTTACATGTTAGTGAAGAGTTGTATAATATCTCAACCATGCATGGGAACATGTAAAGACCTGAATTTTGTTTTCACACCACTGAACAATGTTCTTTCCTCTCTTCATTTCTTTGCCTCTTCTTCAGCACATAATTTCCAATATATTTGGAACTGGCCTGGTCCTCAACATATCAAAGGTTTCTTTTGGAAATCGGCTGGTGAGAAGCTGCTTACCAATGGAAGAGAGGGTTTCCAGAAATATGAATGCTGATAAACTTGCCCTCACTGCCTTACTCATCCCCTGAAACAATCATGCATGCATGCTTAAGTGACTGCGAAGAAGTTCAATGCTTTTGGTGTCAAAATTTTCAATCTTCATCTTGGAGTAAATTCTTCAGTTTGGCCTTCATGCCTGGCTGCAGTTTGATCTTAAGGGTGTTTCTTCTCCATAAAAATAACCAATACTCTCTTTGTATTTCAGAAAGTCTAATTCGAAATGTAATTTTTACATTCCAAAGTATAAAGGAAGTGTTGTTTGATTTTTAGGAGTGCAAGAAGCTTTAGCCTAATCTTAACCCCCACAAAGAGCCATCACTGGTTGTTTAGAAGCTCGGACAGTAATACGATGAAAACATTAAATATCAACAACATTTCGTTAATTTGAAGACATTCAGAATTTTCTCTATTTTTTTTTACAGCAAAAACTAAATTTTATTACGATGAAGAGTGCCCGCAGTACCCTGCATTGTTTACATCATTTCCATATATTCAATTTTTGTATCAGTACATAATGTCAAAGATAATATTCATAATATTTGACAAATAATTAACAAATTGTGAATATCATTATTCCAACGAATCAAAAAAAGTCATTAGTGCTTGAATTTCCCAAATGGGAGAGCATATCTGGCGTGAGACGAAGCAAACGGATACTTCTCTCCATTTTAAGTTCTGTGACACGTTGTACGGTCGCATCACGTTTTAGCATATTTTCATAAGTACGTATGTCCTCATAGAATTGATGTTGAAGTCGTGCAAGTTGCTCCATTTTATTGATATGGCGATCCAGGTCACTAACGTTCGCGCGATCTAGCTTTTCCAGCGCATCCTTGACAATTTCCTCAACAATTTCAAATTCTGTCCTGCACACGAACATCAAGCAAATGCAAAGATCACAAAATTCATATCATAGTTTAAAATAAGCGAACCAAAGAATAATTCTAATATCGGAGATGCCAAAAGAAAAAGATCAAAGAAGAACTTTATACGAGTGAATCTTTTCGGTGTACAATGATAACAATTAAAATAGAAATTAAGATCAAACTCCTTATCACGTAAAGGGACAACATTATCTTTGTTTGAGTTCCCATAATATTAGTGTGAAATATCTATTAATTTTATAAATAATTAATATTCATGGAGAAACTTAACTGATAATTTTTTGTGAGATTTTTCTTCTTAATTATGTACTTTTTTTATCTGCAAGAGTTGAATTTGAAATTTTCCTTAAAAGATCGAACCTAATTCTAGTTGGATCAATAACATATCGATAGACACATGATTATCTCCTGGTTATGTCACGTGTTTACAATACATAGACCTAAATTTCCCATGATAAGGAGTAACTATTAACTACTAAATTGATCAATCAAACGATCTCATTTGTAATTTTGTAGTTACAGTGTAAATTTGCATATTCAAACGATTGAAAAGATACAAGACTAATTATTGGAATAAAGCATACCTGTTGACCTTGCAATCCCAACCAGCATAATTGGCTGCTTCTACCAAACCATTCTTCCATTCTAGTACCTTCTTCTTTTCATTAAAATTTCGCTCATGTTTGGCAAATGCCTCAGCATAGGTGCCCCTCTGACTCCTCACATCAGAAGGATCTATATCATAGAAAACAGGCACTATAATTTGCCTTTTGGCCCTTCCACACTCAAGTATTTTCAGGAGCTCATCCAAACACCACTTAGAAGCCGCATAGTTCTTAGAGAAAACAATGATGGAGAGCTTTGCTTCCTCAATAGCCCTAACAAGGGTTGTGGGTATTTCCTCTCCTCTCTCAAGATTATTGTTATCTACATAGGTTTTGATATCTACTCTTTCCAAAGCACCACTAAGATGACTTGTGAATGTCTTGCCTGTGTCCTCAGTTCTAAAGCTAACGAACACCTCGTGCTTTTGTGGAGTAGTATTGGAGGTGGAGGAGGAGGATGACCCTGCCATATATAGGATAATGCTATTAATATGGCTAGCTATAGGATATGCTATTGAGGATGTGACTCTACGTCACTAGTGTGTGTATCTATAACAAATTAAGCTCTTGGATGATTGCTAAAACTCTGAATATGTACTTCCTTTTATAGATTCATGCATGTCAATAACTCATCAATTGCAAGGAGGAAAGAAGACGTGAATTATGAGTTATTACAACCTGGAGTATTGAGTTTCTTGGTTACTTCGTTCTGAACTGAATATAATGATGGAACTAATAATAATAAAGCTGCATTCAGGTTAGCAGCGTACAGAAAGTCAAAATTTGTGAAAAGGATATAAAAGTTTCGCAAATACATAGCGACTCGAATATTAGTTTTATTGCAACTTGACACAAACTGGCATTTTCTATTTTTTGTCTTCGCATAGAGGAATCGGTTTCGGACAGACTTCTTGACTTCGAAATCAATTAATTTGCTTAGTGATAAATTAAACAGCCTTTATCATGCACGATACCCTTGTCTATATTTTTTTTTTATCTACTATTATTGAAATATAAAAAAATGATTTTACCTACTATTATTCAAGTGTGCTATATGCACGATACTCTTGACTGCTAAATGTGTGCCTAGAAAATTGACAATTGCCAGACCCAAAAAAGGTCTCAATCAACCCTTAGGTTCATAAGTTCGACTTAAATTTGGGAGGGTACACAATCTTTTAACTTACTTTGAGCCAAAAGGTTAAGGATCATTGTTAGGCAATAGCACTCAAAAGGTACAGAACCGATCTGAAGTTAAAAAGTGAAGAAGACTTAAAATGGATCATTGCACTACCAAAGTACTCAAGGATACATATTTACATGTATAACATATAACTACTTTTAACACTCATTTTTATTTTATTTTATTTTACATGTATTTAAGAAAATACAATTCTAATTTATCCTAAAAATTGATTTTATGTTTAATTTCTAGATTAACAATCTTGGAAAGGAAATTGTTACTTTCCTGTTTATAATATAGGTCCCGTTAATACCGATGAGACAAATTGGGTGGGAAAGTGGACAAAATTACCACAAGAAAGGCTCGTTTTAGTGTACAAAACATAGTGTTGGTTTTAGTCTCAATATTTTTTTTTTAATTTGAAATAGAAGATAAGTATTTTACTATAACCAATTAAAATTGACTTTTTTTTATGACTTCAATGTTGACACGGTAAATAGTGTTTGGTAGAGAGAAATTTTTTTCATGTCTGAAAATCATGAATCCTATTATCATGATTTCTAGCAATTAATAAAATTTGTTTGATTGACACTTAAGAATATTTAGATAAGTTTTAAAAAATTAAAGAGTTATATAATTTTTTTTCATTTATCTTAATGTAATATTTTTAGTGTAGTAAAAAAATCAAACTGAGAAAATTAAGATTTTCACCAAAAAGTTTTTGAATAGAAAAAAATGTAATTTATTTTAATAGTAAAATTAAATTGTATATTTTAAAATAAGGGAAAACAATAATGTAATACTCACATGAAAGACTAATTTATTCAAACAATAAACAACACTTCATTTGAAGACATTCAGAATTTCTGCAACAGGGTAAAAAGTAAATTTTATTACGTTGAAGAATATCAGCAGTACCCCGCATTACATCATTTCAATACATTTAATTGTTGGAACAATGTATAATATGTCATTGATTATATTCATAATATTAGACGACTATTTTCTTTTTGTTAAAATGGAGAGAAAATATTATATTCATCAGCTCTTGAATTTTTCATATGCGAGAGCATGTCTGGTGTCAGACGAAGCAAACGCATACTTCTCTCCATTTTAAGTTCTGTGATGCGTTGAACCGTTGCTCGATGATTTTGACAATTTTCCAAAGAAGGTATGCACATAAAATATTGATGCTGAAGTTGTGCAAGTTGCTCGTACTTAGTTATCTGACGATCTAGGTCACTGACGTTCGCACGATTAAGCTTTTCTAGCACGTCCTTGGCAATTTCCTCAACAATTTCAGATTCTGTCCTGTACGCCAACATCAAGCAAAATGACTCATAAAGATCTTAATTTCTCACAAAATTAATATCACCTACACATAAATGACACATAGAGATTAAAAAAATAATTTTAAATTTTAGGAAAAAAAAAATATACCACTAAAATTTAGAAACTAAAACAATAATTAAATCAAGAAAATATAATACTGATTATTGGAGTAGAGATACCTGTTGACGTCGCAGTCCCAACCAGAATAATTGGCTGCTTCTACCAAACCTTTCCTCCATTCTTGCAGCTTCTTCTTTTCCTGAAAATATCTCTCATGTTTATCAAATGCCTCAGCATAGGTTCCCCTCTGATTCCTCACATCAGAAGGATCTATGTCATAGAAAACAGGCATTATAATTAGAGTTTTAGCCCTTCCAAACTCAAGTATTTTTAGGAGCTCATCCAAACACCACTTAGAATCCGCATAGTTTTTAGAGAAAACAATGACGGATAGCTTTGCTTCCTCGATGGCCCTAACAAGGGTTGTGGGTATTTCCTCTCCTCTATCTAGATTATTGTTGTCTAAGTAGGTTTTGATATCTAATCTTTCCAAAGCAGCATTAAGATGGCTGGTGAATGTCTTGCGGGTGTCTTCACTTCTAAAACTAATGAACACCTCATGCTTTTGTGGAGGAGTATTGGAGGTGGAGGAGGAGGAGGATGACCATGCCATATATGATATTCTATTAATTTGGCTAAGAAGATATTGAGTATGTAACTCTATAATATAACCTAAGGAAGAAAGAAGAGGAGTCAACTGTGACAACCTGGGGTATGAATTTCGTGGTTGCTTCGTTCTAATAAATAATATTAATAATAATAAATGTAGAATTTTATGTGTGAAAAGAATATAGAAGTTTCGCAAAATTCGGCTACTCCAAAGTAGTTGACTTCAGAAATCAAGTAGGATTAGTTTTAAACACCCAATTTTTGACACTAGGTGGGTCGTGCCTAAATTCAGGACTTGTTACATGAAGCATATTGTTTTCGTCAAACAATTTGGTATAAAAAATCTCTGTATAGTAGTATAAATAGAACTCTCTTTGTAAATTGGTATTTTATTTACTTAAACTAAGGACTCGCTTATTTATTTTTTAGAAATATACATATATATATATATATATATATATATATATATATATATATATATATATATATATATATACATATATATAATTTATTCACACGACCCTTATCCTTTTCTGCCATTTAGTCAAACTAGCTTGATGTATATCCTCATCTCCTTACTCCAAAAACTCTCCTTAATTACTTAAATATAAAATGGAATTTATTGTATTGTTTTTCATTTTCAACTTGCATTAAAATATAGAAATCAACCAATGAGCCTCATCTCCTTCAGTTTCACGCATAAAACCATTTTTTTTTTTTCTGAACCACATACTCATTTTCTTTCTTCATATATTTGCTTCTGGGGAAGGTAGCTAGAAGCTCCGTTAGCCTGAAATTTTAAAACCGTGGGCCATAGCTTAGGAAGACTAGTCTAACCTCCAGGAAGGTTCATATTCCTTTTTCTTTGTTGGTTCTCTTCCATAGCTAAACAAACTATAAAAGAAACTTCACATAGTGCTCAATTCACATCTAGATCTAAAATTTTCACACCTCATTAAGCCCTTTAGCCAAGAGTCCCTAGCCAAAAAATTAACATGGCATGGTCAACTTCCTCCTCTAGCACCCCTCATCAAAAGCATGAAGTGTTCCTCAGCTTCAGAGGTGAGGACACACGCTACACCTTCACTGGGCACCTTCATGCCTCTTTAACAAGACTCCAAGTCAACACATACATTGACTACAACCTTCAGAGAGGTGAAGAGATATCATCCTCACTTCTTAGGGCCATTGAGGAGGCAAAACTCTCAGTCGTTGTTTTCTCCAAAAACTATGGAAATTCCAAGTGGTGTCTTGATGAGCTTCTGAAAATACTTGAATGTAAGAATATGAGGGGGCAGATTGTGTTGCCAATTTTCTATGACATTGATCCCTCGCACGTGCGCAACCAGACGGGAACGTATGCTGAGGCATTTGCTAAACATGAGAAACACTTGCAGGGTCAAATGGACAAGGTGCAAAAGTGGAGGGTGGCTCTCAGAGAAGCAGCTAATCTCTCTGGTTGGGATTGCTCTGTCAACAGGTAATAATTAATTATGATCTATACATGCCTATATATGTTCAATATTCTAGTCCATTAATTAACTAATTAGTAAAATTTTGAAAGGGTTAGATTTAACATTTTAAGCACAGAAAATTAAAGAAGAATTGCAAAATCATTTAATTTAGCTGGCATTAAATTTCTTCTGTAAAAAAAGCTTGCATTAAACTTTGTTCAAAATTATAACTTAACGTAGGAGATTATACAATTATATATGGATGATTTAAATTTAATATTACTGATTACTTATAAAGTTATATAAATTTTTAAAAACCTAGTGACTTTATTCTGGAGAATTCATTAATAAAAATTTATTATTCTCACCCTTTCATACAAAAAAATCAAAAAATAAAACTATTGATGATGATGTTTTTTAAGCTCTTCATATCAAAATAGATTGAAGTGGAAAGTGAAAGTTATGTTCTTTCTGTGTGATAGATGTTAACTGGAACACCTTTTTTTCTTCTTCTTTGGATTTTAGAGTTTTTTGTTCAAAGGATTCTTGAGAATTCTATTGATATAGCTAGATTCGCGGTAACCGGCAAGTATATCAATCTTATATGGTGATTACATATATCTACAGGATGGAGTCTGAACTAATCGAGAAAATTGCAAAGGATGTATTAGAAAAACTAAATCGAGTATACGTTGGCGACCTAGATCAGCAGATTGCAAAGTTAGAGCAACTTGCACAGCTTCAGCATCAATTTTTGCAAAACATACCTTCTTTGGAAAATGTGAGAAATCATAGAGCAACTGTTCAGCGTATCACGGAACTTAAAATGGAGAGAAGTGTCCGCATGCTTCGCCTCCCTCCCGACATGCTTTCACATTTGGAGAATTCAAACAATAATAATTATTTTCCTTTGTAATGTGCAAAGAAATTAATTGTTGTTGTCACAAGTTTTAATGAGATACGATTTCTTAATTTCAAAGTCCCTTTGTAGTTTATTTTGTATTGAAACCTTTTGGAAAATTTATGTCCCATCATATGACATCTTTCTAACTTTGTAAAAAATTAAAGTTAGATAAATAGTCATTTTGTCCCTCAATGTTTAATTCGCTCTATCCTTAAAAGATGAAACTACAAAATTTAATTTCTCAAAAGTGTAAAAAGTGTGATAAATATGTCTTGTCATTAACTTTCTTCCATAACCGTTAATAAAATTAATATCTATGTGGTACGCAGGGACAAATTTGTTATCAAAATAATTGTTAATGGAGATTGTCAGCATATGGGTATATTTATCATAATATTTTTTTGACTTTTTTTCTTCCCACCCCACTGACAAATGCGTTCCTAAAAGATGAAAATACTAAATTTAGTCCCCAAAAGTGAAGTACGACAAATATATCCGGATGTTAATAATGAATTGCATAGGAGAGAAGTTATGGAAAAAGAAATTAAAAAATAGTAAAATGCAACTTAAGATTTGAACTTTTATATTTTAATTATCTATCTATTTATCCATCTATCAAATTGTTAATTAGTTTTTTAATTAACAATATAACTACTTATTTTCCAAAATAAAATAAAATTCTTTAGTTTTATGATATAAAAAAATTGAGTTACCATTTAAAAAAAGGAAAGTCTTTTATTTTTTAAAAAATCTTTTTTTTCTTCAATTAATTATTAATCTTTATTACGTTTTCTGTCACAGTATGTCAAATGAAATGCAAGGTCGCTGCAGTCCCTAAATAAATGAGAGATACAACTCTAAGTCCCAAAGACAAAGAATAAACCTTTGTATTAATTTTTTTTGTTTTTTTTAAGTTAACCTCTATATTAGTTTGAGCATTATTGTATTTTTTATTTAAATTTATTTAGGTTCTTTATTTGTTAGTAATTGTTTTTATTTGATTCATATTATGTATAATAAGTATTGTTTCAAATGAAAGCACATAAGATTTATTCAAGGGATTCTTTTATATTTGAGGTATATATATATATATATATATATATATTATTGATTAAGAAAAAAGACTTATAATTCCACTTTAGCTTTATCTAGTTTAAATTTTGTGATATTTTTTTTATAATAATAGTTAACTAAATTCTTTTTTTTAAATAAATAAATTTGGTCCCGCGACCGGTTGTATTTTTTTTACTCAAAACTCTCAACATATTATTTTCAATTTAAATATGATGACACTTAAGTTAGAATTGTGATATGGAACAACTTTAAAGATTAAGAGTGTGAAATTTAATAGAAAATTGATAAAATTATAAGATATAAGATAAATTTTTTTTAATAGCAAAGATTAAGGTTTGACAAAGAAATAAAAATAATAAATATATATATATATATTAAAAGGAAATTAAAAAAATATATCGCATAAGTACTAAACAAATAGGAGCAGTAAATTATAAACACATAATAATAATTATAGTAATAATAATAATTAATCACAATCTATTATTAGCGTCCGAATATATTTTTTGTCTTACTTTTTATACTTTTAAGGACTAAATTTTGCATTTTAATCTTGTAGGGACACATTTGTTAGCGGGATAGAAAGACAAAAAGTCAAAAATATTATGATAAATATGCGCTTATGCTGACAATTCACGTTAACAATCATTTCAGTGACAAATTTATTCATTTGTGCCACATAGACTATTTTATTAACAGTGACGGAAGAAAGTTAATGACAGAATATATTTATCGCACTTTTTACACTTTCAAGAAATAAATTTTGTATTTTCATCTTTCAAGGAATTTGTCAACAAATTACACATTGAAGGACAAAAATGACTATTTATTCTTAAAAGTTTTACGGATTAGTATCTTAACAACATTGATTAAAAAAATAAAAAAATATTTATTATAAACATTATAAAAAATCTAAAAAAATTATAAACAACACAATTTTAATTTTTTCTATGAAAATATTTTTTTTAGTTTCTTAATCAGTAATTTTAGTACACTAATTAACATTTGCCTAAATTAAAAACGTCAATCAGTATAGTAATTTTTTTAGATACTAAAAGTTATCATTTTGGAAAGGAGAGAATAATAAATGTCAACTGCATTTTGTTGAAACACATTCAATACATTAGATATCATTTATAAGCTCTTCAATATAATAAATGTCAACTGCATTTTGTTGAAACACATTCAATACATTAGATATCATTTATAAGCTCTTCAATATAATAAATGTCAACTGCATTTTAGTCTGCAATATTTTTTTTACCATAAAAATTACTTTTATTACGTTGAAGAGTGACAACAGTACCCTACATTAGATATCATTTATAATTTTCAATACATTTAACCTATGGCTTTTTTGGTTGTCAAGCTTTCGAGTAGCTCTTGCAACTGCCGCTTAATCTCCTCTCCCAACATAACATGCTCATATGTCATTGATTATATCTTTAGTATTCGATGAATAATTTTATTAAAATGGTGACACCAAATTAATGTGTAATATATTTGGAACTCAATAAGTTCAAGTGAACACCAATTCATGTAACTCCTTCCTTCTAGTTTATTGTTTTGAAAAGTAAAAACTTCCATCCACAAAGTTTCAAAACATATTTTCAAACACACTCTTATTATTATCATTAGAATTTTCCATATATGAGAGCATATCTGGTGTCAGACGAAGCATACGGATGCTCCTCTCCATTTTAAGTTCTGTGACCCGTTGAATTGTTGCGTCGCGGTTGAGCATATTTTCAAAAGTACTTATACTCTCATAAAATTGACGCTGAAGTTCTGCAAGTTGCTCCATTTTAGTGATCTGGCGATCCAGGTCACTGACGTTGGTACGATTCAACTTTTCTAGCACATCCTTGGTAAAGTCCTCAACAATTTCATATTCTGTCCTGTACAAGAACATCACACAAAATGACACATACAATGATCTCAAACTCTCACAATAGCCACATATATATATATATATATATATATATATATATATATATATATATATATATCATAGTTTAAAATAATCAAACAAATATTTAATTCTAGTATCGGAGAGACCAAAAGAGGAAATTAAAATTAAAGATAGATTTTTAGGTGAGTTTTCATGAATAATTTTCCCTTCAACATAGGATAGCACATGTCGTTGTTAATGTTATAAGTCTAATTTTTTAGCCTAGCTAGCTTAGTTAGCAATATACACACTGAATGTATGTGGACGATGATATGTTTTTTATTCTCACATAATACTTAGAAAAGAGGGGAAAAAAATTAAGTTTTACTAATCTTTGACCGAATTTTTTTTAATAAAGAACTTAAATTAAGAACTAAAGTTTGTTGTATCTTTGGTCTCATTAGGAACCAAAAGTTCTCCAATTACAGTGGTTAAAAAATTATAATTTTTGGACTTAAATATATGATTTAGGACTTAGTGTAAACATTATTGAAATATCTTATTTTTTTCGATTCCTTTCTATTATAGTAGTAGTATTTATCATATTTTTACTTTTTCTTTATCTATATCCGAGTGTCATTAACCAACTATATACGGATTAAAATAATTTTAGATTTTTCTTTTCAAACCAATTCTTTTTTAAAAAAATTAGTTATTTTTTAATAACTTTTAAGATCTTACTAACTCGTGCCTTTAAGATATTGATTAGGAAACTATAAGATAAATATATTTATAGGAACAATCATAAGAGATGATAAAAATAATCCTGGATAGCATAGTTTATTTATTAATAAAAGCATTTCTACTTTACATTAATTTATTAACCAGTGGGACGCTTGTTAGTATTTGTCTAACTTTTATTTTGATAAAATAGTAAACACCTTTTCTTTTTATCAATAATAAGTGTTGGGGAATTCGAGGAAATGAAACATCGGGAAAAATAAGGAGAAAACCAATAAATCTAAACCTTAAAATTTTGGATTAAAGTGTATTGTCAAATTTTTTTATGTGATGGCTTCAGATCCACTGATATAAATCTTCCCCGATATTTATTTCTCTTGAATTTTCCAACAATGAGAGTTTATCAGGAAGATGTTTCACAATGATATTATGAAATTTGTAATATAGTAATTATTTTCTTTCCTTTTGGTCGATAGACATAAACGTTCCGTCACATCACAGGGAGCTTAAGTTTTTTGAATTGAAAAAATATGATTAAGAGCGAAATTTCATTACATAAGTTAGGTTCTATTAGCAAAGATTAATTACTAATAAATGAAGATGATATATATTTCACACAAATACCGAGGAAAAAGAATCTACTTAATTGGTGAATCAAACAATCACATTTCCTTTTGCAGTCATAGTATTAATTTGTCTCTTCAAATGATTGAAAAAGATACCAGATAAATATTAGATAAATAGTCATTGTTGTCTCTGATTGAGTAGAGTGTTGATAAATTTATACCTAAAAGATGAAAATTTAAATTTTAGTCTTGAAAGTGAAAAAAATGTAATAAATTCATTCATTCATTAACTTTTGTCCATTACATCAATAAAAAAACTTACGTGACACATTTAGAGATGAATTTGTTAGCGTTTTACATATTCGTGGATTAAAATGATTATTTACTCAAAATATAATTTAATCTTCATCTTTTCCTCCTTTTTTAATCGTTGTAAACATAACATTACATTAAACACTTAAAAAATAGAAAAGCAAATACAAGTTAGAACAAACATAATAATAAACATAATATTGATTAATAAGCATAATCTATTTATTGTCCTAAAATTTTTATTGTGAGAATATTAGGTAGTGAAAAAAACAAGTTAGAAATTTTTTTGTAAAGATTAACTTAATAATTGTATATTTTTATTTGAGTCTCATATTTTAGATAAAATACTGTTACATTAGAAATATCAGAGTAATAAATAAATTATGCTTATTAATCATCATTACACTTATTATTATATTTGTTCTAACTTATGATTACTTATTTTAATGTTATGATTACTTTCTTATTTTTTCAAGTACTTATTTTATTGTTATGCTTACAACGATTAAAAAAGGAAAAAAATGAAAATTAAATTATATTTTGAATAAATAGTCATTTTCATCCCCGAATGTGTAAAGTGTTGACAAATTCGTTTATGAATGTCACGTAAACTCTTTCATTAACGGTAACGGACGGAAGTTAATGGATGGATGAATTTTTCGTATTTTTCCTACTTTTGGAGACTAAAATTTTAATTTATTTCGAGGACGAATTTATAAACGCTTTACACATTTAGAAACGAAAATAATTATTTACCCTTAAATATTTGAATAGAATAGAGTTACCTGGTGACCTTGTTGTAGCAATCCCAACCAGCATAGTTGGCTGCTTCAACCAAACCATTCCTCCATTCTAGCACCTTCTTTTCATCAAAATTTCGCTCATGATTAACAAATGCCTCAGCATAGCTTCCTCTCTGATTCCTTACATCGGAAGGATCTATATCATAGAAAACGGGCACTATAATATGCCTTTTGGTCCTTCCACACTCAAGTATTTTCAGGAGCTCATCCAAACACCACTTAGAATCCGCATAGTTTTTGGAGAAAACAATGACGGAGAGCTTTGCTTCCTCAATAGCCCTAACAAGGGTTATGGGTATTTCCTCTCCTCTCTCAAGGTTATTGTTATCTACGTATGTTTTGATATCTACTCTTTCCAAAGCACCATTAAGATGGCTTGTGAATGTCTTGCGCGTGTCCTCACTTCTGAAGTTTATGAACACCTCGTGCTTTTGTGAAGTAGTACTGGAGGAGGAGGAAGATGAACATTCCATATATGATATATGATGTAGTATATAGCTAGCTAGTTTTGGGTATGTGACTCTATGTCACTTATATATTTATATGTATGATATATGACAAATTAAAATCTTCGATGATGGTAAAACTCTCAATACTCCCTTTTATAGATTCATACAGATCTCTATAAGACTATAACCCAAAGAAGAAATTGAAGAGCATGAAACTGTGATGAAAACCCGGAGTTTGAATTTTGTGGTTGCTTCGTTCTAAAGTGAATGGATGAAAATAACAATAGATGTATCGGGTACGCGCATTCAGGTCAAATGAATTTGCTGGGGTCACAAAGTCAATGTTTTATTTGTGAAAAGGATATAAAAGTCGCGCAAAATTTAGGCGAATCGATATCCATTATTCGTTCAATGATTTTTATTAATGAAATAAGACAGCATGGAGAAAAGGCACGTAACAACGAATGTAAGTGATCAGCTTCAGCTTGTGAGCCTTTATTCATTAATGGTGGAAATTTATATACGTCTATACATCTGTAACATGAATCTGTTATAACCGAAAAACTAACTATTCTAACCAACCCTTTTATTCCTAACTGAAAAGCTGTTATAACTAGCTGTTATACTGTTAAGAGCCCCCCTCAAGCTAGGAATGGATGTTTATCATTCCCAGCTTGGTACAAAGGTGTTGGAAGATGGCTGGGGTCAGAGCTTTAGTGAAAATATCCGCGAGTTGCAGAGAGGACGAAACTGGAAGAAGCTTGATGAGACCCGAAGTGACTTTGTTACGAACAAGATGGCAATCGATCTCAATATGCTTGGTGCGTTCGTGAAATACGGGATTTGTTGCTATTTGAATTGCGGACTAATTGTCACAGTACAAAGTTGCTGGCTGAATCAATGTTGTTCGAAGATCCTGAAGAAGATATGTCAGCCATTGTATCTCACAGGTGGTGGATGCAAGAGCCCGATACTCAGCCTCGGAGGAGCTGCGGGAGACAGTGGATTGCTTCTTTGACTGCCATGAAACAAGTGAAGAGCCTAACCGTTGAAGCTTTTGATGTAGATGAAGCAAAGTTTCTGTGATAATCTTGGAGATAGGTTGGGGAGTGTTTTGGTCGTGTTGATCGTCTAAGGTGTGAAGGAGCTTGTTCACTTAAATGTTCGTCACAGGAGGGATGTGTTTGTATTGAGGTTTGAGGGGTGTGTTTCTCTACTAGTGGGTCAAGCTCTTTGTCGGAAAAGGGTCTTGGAGATGGTGCTGAGTTATTTGTGCTCGAAAGTTGAGTTTCAGGCAATTGTGGAAAATAATTTTCGTAAAAAGTAACATTCCTAGATACTGCAACATCATGAGAATGCAAGTCATACACAAGATAACCTTTCGTGTTTGTTTTAAAACCTATGAAAATGCATGGATGTGCCCTGGGATCAAATTTTTGCTGATTTGCTTTGAGTGTGTTGATATAACACAAGCATCCGAAAACGCGAATATTGGAAATGTCACATGGATGTTTATGCAGTTTTTCATAAGGTGAGATGTCATGCAAAAATGGTGTGGGGATACAATTGATCAAATACACAGCGTGTGGCAAAGCGTAACACCAAAAGGTAGGTGGTAAGCTTGCTTGAAACAAGAGTGATCGTGTAACGTTAAGCAAGTGTTGGTGCTTACGTTCCACTATCCCATTTTGTTCTGGGGTTTCGACACACGTGGTCTGGTGTATAATCCCTTTTGACGCATACTAATCATGCATGAAAAATTCTATCCCGTTGTCACTTCTAATTATTTTAATTTTGCCGTTATATTGGGTTTCAATGAAAGCAATGAAGTTGGTGATGATATGCCGTGTTTCGGCTTTAGATTTCATGAGGTATATCCATGTAAAACGCGAATGATCGTCAACGATGGTTAGAAAATATTTGTGACCATGCATGGATAGTTTTGAGCATGGGCCCCATATGTCCATATGCAGCAGATCAAAAGGATGAGATGCATGCGATTTGCTAGAAGAAAAAGGCATTCTCTTGTGCTTTGCATAATGACATGTGTTGCAGACAAATTTTTTATCATTTCTTAAAAGCGGATAATAGTTTTTCATACACTGTAATCTCTCAACTGATGGGTGTCCCATTCTAAAATGCCATAGGTCTATAGGGATGATATTGCACTGAGGATGAGTGATAATGGAGTTTACAGCTTTAGTGGGTATCAGGTGATAGAGTCCATGCTTTGCTTCAACTATACCAATCTTCATATGATTGTTCGTTTCCTGCAACACACAAGACGTGGAAGAGAAAATTAATTCGTAATTAGTGGAAGATACAAGCTTTGAGATTGAGATAAGATTGAACGTGAAGGTGGGTATGTAAAGCACATCGTGTAGAATTAAATTGGATGAGAACTGCACTGTTCCTGAGTGAGTGGCATGAACGTGATGACCATTAGAAAGTTTTACCGTGATCGGGCTGATTTTTGTATATGAATGAAGATTATCTAGAGAACAAGTGACGTGGTCCAAGCAACCTGTTTGGGCTGATTGGGTGCCGTGTTTCCTGCCTGTGGCTGTTGGATTAAGGCAAGAAGTGCCTTGTATTGCTCAGGTGAGAAGTGAACAACTTCTTGTGACTCATGTTGCTGAGCATGATCATCCGTGGCTCTTCCTTCTACTGCTACCACGTTGTTCACGGTGGTTCTTCCACCGTAAGATTTGTATCCCGGTGGATATCCGTGTTTCCGATAACAAACATCCACCGTGTGTCCTATTTTGCCGCAGTGAGTACAGGTCTTTCTTCCATTATTGTTCTTGTTCCTTCCATCATAAGTTGCAGGCGCCCCATGCTTCTTATAGCAAACGCTTTCTACATGACCAACACGCCCGCAGAAGTCGCAAATGGTCTTTGCCGCATTAATGGATATATCTTTGGGTTCGAAGTTGATGCTTGGACCTGTGTTGCCTAACAATTGTCTTTCTTGCTGAGCTACATAAGAAAATATTTTGGAAATGGCAGGTATGGGATCCATGAGAAGCACGTGGGAACGAATGTTAGTATATTGATCATTCAAACCTCGTAGGAATTGCATGGCTCTATCTTCGAGCTTGCGTTGCGCGATGATGGTGAAAGCATTACAAGAGCATCTGATGTTGCATGAGCAGATTGAATCGGGTCTGAAGTTTTCAATCTCGTCCCAGATTACACGCAAGCAGGTGAAGTACTCCGTAACTGAAAGCGACCCTTGTTTCATCGTTGACGCCTCTTGTTGAAGATCGGAGATTCGTAGAAGGTCTCCTTGTGAATATCTGGACTTCAAATCACGCCAAATTTCCTCAGCTTTGTCCATCCAAAGTATACTTTGCCGTATGGAGGTGGCCACCGAGTGAACTATCCACGATACGACCATATTGTTGCACCGGCGCCAAGCTCCATAGGTTCTGTCCATCTTCAGTGGTTCAGGCGCACTTTCGTCTATGAATTCCACCTTGTTCTTGGCACTTAGTGCAGTGACCATGGATCTACTCCATGAATGGTAATTAATTGAGTCTAAGACTGGAGATACAAGAGCTATGGTAGGACTTTCGCTTGGATGGAGATACAAATAACTTTCTGCGTTATTGATCGAAGCTTCATTCATGGTGGATGACTGAGGATAGGAGACGAACCGTATGCGCAGCAGAACTCTTCATCAGAAGAGCTCTGATACCATATTAATGAAATAAGACAGCATGGAGAAAAGGCACGTAACAACGAATGTAAGTGATCAGCTTCAGCTTGTGAGCCTTTATTCATTAATGGTGGAAATTTATATACGTCTATACATCTGTAACATGAATCTGTTATAACCGAAAAACTAACTATTCTAACCAACCCTTTTATTCCTAACTGAAAAGCTGTTATAACTAGCTGTTATACTGTTAAGAATTTTATCGCAACTTGACATAAACTAGAAAAATGTATTGGGGGTTTCTATTTAAGTTTCACCAATTTCGGATGTACTTCAAGTTTGACTTCCCGTTTCTTATTATAATAATAAGGTAAGAAGTGTAATTTATTCAGTTGAACTCATATTCTCTTCACAAAATTCGTGTGTTGTGAGTTAAACTACATTAATTATTAACTAATGTTCGATCCTCTTATTATTATCATTATTATTAAAATTTTAGAGAAATAAAAAAACTGAAGTTTACCCATTAAATAATATCTCCCCTACCTCCCCCAAGTCACACGGCACAAAATCTCTCTTTATTGGAATATAAATGGATTCTTTATTTTATATATTTTCATATTTAAAATTGAAATCAATGAGTTGGACTAATGCAGCCGTTTTCATTTAATTTTTTTCACGCGTAAAAGTAAAACCATTGAAATTCTTAAATAGTAGGCCATAGGACCATAGCTTAGGAAGAGTCAGACTTCTCGCCCTACCTTGAAAGGAAGATTGGTATTTCTTTCTTTGATCGTACATAGCTAAACAAGCTATATGAGGAACTTCACATAGCATGAGTTAACATGAATTCCCACTAAATCCTTTAACCAAGAGTTAACATGAGTTGACTTGTAATTTCTGAGTAAGTGTAAGTTTTACCGTGGTTACATATTATCTACAGGATGGAATCTGAACTTATCGAAAAAATTGCAAACGATGTGTTGGAAAAACTGAATCTGTGTATATGTTGGAGACCTGGATCAGCAGATTGCAAAGCTAGAGCAACTTGCACAGCTTCAGCATCAGTTTTATCAAAAGATACCTACCTTCGAAAATCTACAAAATCATAGCGCAACTGTTCAACGTGTCACAGAACTTAAAATGGAGAGAAGCGTACGCATGCTTCGCTTGTCGCCTGACATGCTTTCACATTTGGACAATTCAAATAACAAAACTAATTATTTTGATTTTTAACTTTCAAGTTTCATGAGATATTAATAATTGTTATTGTGAAGTTCCAATGAATTGAGATTTCTTATTTGTCAAAATTGTTATTAATCAATGGATATATCTCATCAAATGCTTCCTACTGTTATGAGAAATTTAAATCTGAATTAATATATATTTTATTTTGTATCCATCTTTCTATGTCAAAAAACAGTAAAATAATTGTTATTCGAGCATCAGATGAAATCCCTAATGTAAATACCCCCACACCCAAATGGTCTTTTGTTGGTATGTTTATATAGTGCTAAAAATCTAGCTTTATTAAAATGTCTCGTGCAATTCGGGATCGTGTTAGTTTTCATCCCCCTTCAGTCAAAAAATAAAAAATAAAAAACTTTCATCCCCAAGTTATTCATTGCAAGTGAAAATATTGTTAATAATTTTTTTAGATAAATGACATAACAATGTGTTATTTATTAAAAATTAAAAAAAATTGCAACCATATTTTTACTATTATACAATTTTTTTGTTAATTTTATTTTCAATCACTTATATATTAGAAAAACATAAATGTACTAACAAATTAGAAATTAAAAGCACAATTATCTAAAAATTTAACATGGTGCTACTCGGTCAAACTCGATAGGTTGTTTCCGCAAACTCATTTATTAGTTACTGTACTTTATTTAGAAATTAAAATAGTTTTATTGAATGAGGATTTTTTCAACAACTGTATTTTAGAAGTTTTTCTTAATCTCTTATCTATTTCTGTCCATCGTTTTCATCTTTATTTTAAATTTAAATTTAATAATTTTTAATAAAATTATTCATAGTTAAATAAAACTTGTATCATAATATAAATTATTTATCTAAATTTAAAACATAATTTATATGTTAAATTTTTTTATTTATATGAAATTTTTTTATTATAATATTATTATATATTTAAAAGTATTTATTTATTATAAATTTTAGTTATATAAAATAATACTTATCCTATATATCATACATGCTAAAATATTTATTTTAATTAAAAATGTAAATAAAAAATATGCTCAAGACGAACACTTTTCCCCATTCTTAGTTGCTCAAGACGCTGATTTGTTGCCTGTAAATCACGCCAAAGTTGGGTATTAAACCCACTCCCCATCATCAAATGCTGTGCTTGCAGGTTTGATAATTGCTCATGCTTGTAACACATCCATAACAATTTTTTCCACGCTGTCAACAAATAACATGAAAAAAGAAGAAGCCCCAGACAAAAACATCACAAATATGCAATCACTACCCATTGAAATTAAAAAATAATAATAAAAAAAAAGTTCATTCCATATGTGATAAATCAATGTAGAATATGTGATAAAGTAATCAAATTTTATTGAATGTTTGTATAAAATTTTTTTACACTAACATGCATAAAATCATCAATCTAGTTTTAGTATATATCAGCAAATTATGATCTAGTTGGTAAGAATACATCTTATATCTTATAAAGACATGAAGTTCAAATTTAGGTGCCAATGTGAATACGTTGGTCATTGATCGGTGGTCTGTATGTGTATATTTGGAATTCAAATAACCAAAACTTAATTTCTTGTTAAAAAAAGAAATAGAACAGGGCATGAGCAATGCCACCCAGCAACATTGGCTGCTTCTGCCAAAACACTCCTTCACCTTTTCACTCTTCTTATATCACCTCTCAATTGTTGTTCATGTTTAGCAAACGCAACCGCGTAAGTTCCACTCTGATTACGCACAGTGGATGGATCTCTATCATTGAAAACAGGCACTATAATTTGCCTATTCATCTTTTTACATTCAAGTATTTTGACAAGCTCATTCAAACACCACTTTGAAGTGGCATAATTTTTGGAAAATACAACCACCGAAAGCTTTGATTCCTGAATTGCCCTTAGAAGCACGGTTGATATTTCATCCCCTCTCTCTAGGTTGTAGTCTATGTAGGTTTTGATTTATAGCCTGCACAAGGCAGCACAGAGATGGCTTGTGAAAGTGTAGCGTGTGTCCTCACCTTTAAAGCTAAGGCTAAGGAACACTTCATGCCTTTTTTGAGAAATGTTGCTAGAGGAGGAGGATAGCCGAATTTCGCTTCTATGGTGTCCTTTCCATTGTTCTGGGCTGCTCCATCAAAATAACAATGCAATTATATTAATATTTAATGGTGACATTTAATTTTAAAAATCATAAAAATTCTATATGATTTTGAAAGGACAGCATGGAAAGGAACAACGGAAAAATCAAATCCAAAATAACTATGCCATATACATGGTTTTGAACTTTAGGGGATGAAAATGAAAACCCTCTTAAATTGGATTTATAGGGAAATTAAACTCTTTCTCAAAATTTAAAGCTGTCAAGCCCTTAATTCTAGTTGTTTACAAAACTGAAGATCGTTAAGAGTGCAATGACCCTTGAATAGCGGGGCGGTGCATATAAATTAAACAATGCATCTCAACATTTCATGGGGATGAATATTTATTTTCACTCAATGTGAAATATTTACTCATTTGTCTGATAATTAATTTTTATCAGAAAATCTGACAATTCACCGTTAATAAGATATTTATTTTTATTCACGTTTTTTTTATTTACAAAATTTTTAATCTGGGACATTGCTTATGAAAGAAAAAAAATGACAATATAATTCATTTAATTTTTTCGGTCCAAGTTACGGAAATCTAATATTTTAATTTAACTTAATTGGGAAGACAAAAATACATATAAATTCCCATTTTTTATTTGTCTCGAGGCGTTGACTGAGATGTGCGGTGGCAAGGAACATTTGTTGAATACAAAATATGTTGCTGTCATGTTTATGATATAAATCAGTGTAGTCATCTAGTAGTTGGTGAAATTGGATGAAAAATCTTGTTGTGAGGAAGTGGGTAATTAAGCTAAGTTAGCATTAGTTGCACTTTTTGCTTGTAATTTTGTAGTTTAACCAACTGCAAGCCATTGTATGTAAGCTGAAAAAACCCGAACCAAAATACAGTTCTCAATTTTCACCTTTCTGGTTGTGTTCTTTGTTGTTGCCCTCTTCTCTCTCATGTTCTTATGTTATGTGAATAAATAGAAAGTTGAAAGGAAATCATCAAAGGCGTGTGAAGGAAGTGACTATGCTGGAGCCTGGAGGTGACATGTTGGAAAATGAAAGACAAGATGCTTTTAATGAAAACATATATGCATCGCTATATCTAAAATAATTTCAGAAACTACATTAGTTGACCACTAACTAAATTCGACTTCAATTTCTATTTCTATTTCTACTCATAAACTAATCGTTGTAGTAGTCCAATTACAAGGTGCACAAGCACAATTCCCTGTTGTTTTGCACAAAAGGAAACAGGTGCAATTTCACAAACACATAATGATATGGATGAAGCAATTTAATATCTCAATGTTAAAAAATTAGAACTTACTTAGCAGGGTGCGTTGTGTTTGTCTTCGTCATACCAACTACCCAAGGGAAAAACACCAAAAAGTAAAAAAGAAAGCGACGCTGAATGTGAGAGAAACCTAATTCAATTCTATTTTATGTCTAAAGATAAGCCTAATCCTAACGCACTTCATCAATGGGCTGTAGTTTGGGCCGAATAGACCTATCAATAAATGGGCTCATCAACAACTGGGCGACGAGTTGGACCTTTGTTTTCTTGCTTTACTGCAGATACAGAAAGGCAATTACTTTCTGAAGTCTTTGAATTACTTCTGCACTTCTCATACTACTTCCGCGATGATCAATCTCGAAATAATATGAGAATTGCAGGAAGTAATTCCAAAAGTGAAAAAAAAAAACACACACACACACAAAGTAAAGGGAAGGGAATTATGAACTTAGGCACAAGCAAATCTTTTGCATTAATTAAATAAGTAGTATGGTTAATTATTTTGGATAAAAATTTCAATAAATATTTATAGGAAAATAAAATATTTCTCATTTAGAATATATAAAATTAAGACATATAAGTTGATTTTAATTTATGGAAGATGTTTGACAGATTTTATCTCTTTATTTTATTTTCTTATAAATATTTGTTGAAAATTTTATGCAAACTAGAGCCGTATTGTTGACAATTTTAAGAAGTTATCCTATTTCAGGTGATTTTTTTAATTTGTTTTACTAAATTACATTTTTCTACACAATATTATAATATTTTTATTTAGTTTGATTTCATAAGGATTCTGTGTCAAATTAGGTTTTTTTTTTTTATATACAGACCGTAGTTATCAAATTATGGTTTAATCAATATTTTTACTACATTTATGCTAAAAGTTTCCTTTAAACATCTTATAATATTCATATCATTTGTTGTAATTATAATGTTGAAGTATTAAAAAGAAAAGGTTATGTACTGACCGTATGATAAGTTTATTGAGTTAAAATTTCAATGGATCAGAATTCTTTCTGCCATATTAATTTTTTTACTGACTTTCTGACATACTAAAACATAGTTTAAAAATAAATTCAATTAATCTATAATAAAAGAAATATTTTAAATTTATTGTAGAGCACTACAAGGAAAACTAGGTCAATAAGAAAAGAAATTCCAAAGTAAAACGTGTACCCTTACGACTGCCGACTAATTATAATTTAATTTTATACAATATTTTGTATAGAAGGGCAGAAATAGTATGTGAAAAAAAAATAGTTGACTCAATTCTTTCTTGTCAGTCCTTCATTTAACTATCTTTAATATTAGGAAATGTCTGTCTATCTCAAACAACGTACATCTGTACGTCCAGATACTTTAATATATTTTCTTATAAAAAAGTCTCAATTTAAGAAATTGAATGATTAAATTATGAGATTTATCTGCTCATAGAAAATGTACAAAATAAAATAAAAAAGTACTATATTTGCCTTACAGTTCAAATCAAAATTATTCTATACTGCAGTCTGCAATCATTCAATGCGTAAAAGCTACACTAGATATTTCCGAGAAGCTTCCCTGAAATAAAAAGGAAAAGCAAAATCGATAATACTGAGAGAGAAAAAATTCAATCATAATGATAAACCATGCTGTTACTCCTGGTCATTCTCTGTATAACAAATATAAGACAATTTTAATTTTATTTTTTTTTCCTGAGATCAGAGACTGGCTGTGTGATGCACCTGGTTACCGTTAATTTAAGAAAATTTTACGTATAATAAAAAAATCAAATACAAATTCTCCTAAATAAATGACTTTCATACATGAAAATACTTTGAGACCTTCTTACACTCCTTCATCCCTAAGATTATTTCAATATTAATTTGACTTACCAAGTTGCCATTATATTACTAATTTACCATTATCCGTGTATTGGAGACATTTTTGCTGCACATGCTGTCATAGCATCAACTAGCATTAGCGATAGCAACTGTTTTCTTAACTATAATACGAAAAAAGAAAAATCAAAATCCAAAAAAACTGAAAGTACGCGTCAGAGTGCTGTTTCAGTGTTTATCTTCTCCTCTTAAATCTGTTCCAAAGCGTGATTTCCGCTACTACCTACCTACCCTTTTGCAGCCACTTAAACAAAGTCATTGACAAAAGCACACAAAGTCTCTTCCCCTCATAAAGCACTGATTTTCACGCAGAACTCAGCTTTAGTTCGTGCTTCATTAACATGGGTGCTGGTGACTACTACAAAATACTGAAGGTGAAGCATGATGCCACTGATGAAGAAGTGAAGAAGGCTTATAAGAAATTGGCAATGAAATGGCACCCAGATAAGAACCTTGAAGACCCTCTTAGGAAAGAAGAGTTTGAGGCCAAGTTTAAACAAGTTTCTGAGGCCTATGATGTGCTTAGTGACCCAAAGAAGCGCCAGATCTATGACTTGTACGGTCACTATCCCCTTAACTCTCAACGCTTCACCAAGGAATATGGCTATGGGAACATGAAGGATGCAGGGGTGGTTGAAAGCAGCTTGCTTTGTACCCTTGAAGAGCTTTACAACGGTTGCAAAAAGAAGTTGAAGGTCTCAAGGATTGTTCCTGATGAATTCGGGTAATTAACTAATCCATGCTGTTCTAATTAGTTCATTGCATGTAGAGGTTTATGTTTTTTGTTGTAAAATTAAGGTGCAGAATTCTGTGGACAAAATTTAGATACTGATTCTTAGGTAGGTTGGTGCCTTTTTCCAATCAGAATTGAAATTTCAGAGGTAGTTTATGTTGATTATATATATATATATATATATTATTGACAAATGTTAATATGTTAGTTTTTTTTTGGTAAAAATGTCAGATGGGACCCGATCTCTCCTTCCTCCCTTCTAACTTTATCCTTGCCTACCATTGAGAGATACATACAACTAGTGTCATTAATTAACATCGCAAGTCTGTGTTGACTTCAAGGCTATGTACCAAAACAAAATGAAAATTTGCTGCTAGTATGGAATTATTAAAGAAAATATGATTTTTTTTGTACCTTAAATCTAGGATAGTTTACATGGGAATTGGGTTGACCCCTTGGCCATGCCTTGGGTGTCTGTCATTTTGTTTGGTAGTCATTATCATGTTTTGGTAGGTTTTTTCTTTTGGCTTAACGCTTACTTTGCTTGATCATGCACTTTTGTGCAGTCACGCATACCTAAACATATATCTGTATTCTGTGCCCACAAGTGAAGAAAGGAAGGTGAAATTTAATTGTTTTGGGGATTTGCGTTTGCCCCCTTGATGTCATGTGTTACTAGTATGAAAAATATGTTTCATTGGTTTGTGTGAATATCAGGCTTGTGTTATGTAAAATATGTTTCTTTGGTGTATGCTTATTTCCTGTTGAACTTGGCTATTTGGATCAAATTTGTATCAACAACATAAAATTTGGAGCATATATATTTTTCATTTTTGCCTCCTCATTTCAAGTTCACTAGGAGCCCTCTTTTTTCTTTTTTTTTGTTTTGGCAGAGAGTTAAGGTCTGTAGAAGAAATCTTGAAGATAGACATAAAGCCTGGTTGGAAGAAGGGCACAAAAATAACTTTTCCTGGGAAAGGCAACCAAGAACCAGGATTTGCTCCATCTGATCTAATTTTTGAGTTGGATGAGAAGCCTCATGCTATTTTCAAGAGGGATGGAAATGATCTTGTAGTGATGCATAAGATATTACTTGTGGATGCTCTCACAGGAAAGACTCTCAACTTGACTACTTTGGATGGAAGAGATCTCACAATCAAAGTGGCTGATATTGTGAAACCTGGCTATGAGCTGGTGGTCCCAAATGAAGGCATGCCCATCTCAAAGGAACCTGGCAAGAAAGGAAACCTCAGAATCATGTTTGATGTTATGTTTCCATCAAGGCTGACCACACAACAGAAGTATGATCTGAAAAGGATTCTCAGTGATGTTGATTACTAAGCCAATTAATGGCTGTAACTATCCATTAACATCCTCTTTCACATGAAGATCAGTTTACACTGTAAATAACTTAAAAGTAATTCCACTTATCTATAAGAAGTTTGTGCATATTACAAATTATACCTAGCATAGTTGCTACTGCTACCATATATGAAGCATGATGTAGCTTTGTAAACAAGTCTATATCAATATTTTTACAGTTTTAGTAATTTTACTCTGCTGTTTTAGATTAAAGGAAAAAGAAATAGAACTATGGTTATCTGTGCATTGACTGGTTTCATTTAAATAGAGTTGTCTTGTTTGTTATGATGTGATTAGCTTGAAATTGACTTATCTGAAGATATTTCATTATTAAGTGAGAATCTTTCATGTATCAATGTCCATTCGTTTTGGTCCCATCATTTCATATTTTGCCTTTTATTTTACAGAACCTCTTCTTAAGTTGACAGTTAGAGTATTATTTCTCTGTTTTTTTCCCTTCTAAGAGAGAACTATATTAGGTGGCCAACAATAAAATTGATTGGTTTGAGATTTTGATGGGAAGAGTAAAATAAACCCAAAACAGGCCAATAATATTGATATATGTTAATAGATGCCCTTGTATATTAAACATGAGCAACTACACGTGTCATATTACATTGCATACTTGTAAAGTGTAATGGTAAAAGAATGACACATATATCTTCTCATTGGGTGAAAATGATGAGGACACCAACTTATTGCAACCTCAGTTGTTGGTAGTTTTTTTTTTTTCTTGAATTGGTTGTTGAGCATTTTGATTTTATTACAGTGCATAATCATATTTATTTATTTTATGTGCTTCTCAATCGACCTTTTCAGCTCCTCCTTCTTCACCCCCACCACTCTATCAGCAACTTTGCCTTTCTGAACGAGTACGAATGTTGGCAATTGGTGGACCTGGAGTGCTTGAGACACTTCCTGTTATCATTTATACCAAGAATTAAAATCAGTTCTCAAGTGGTGAAAATCAATTATCACAAAAAAAAAGAATATCATTTATATATTATGTATGTTGCATGAGGAATGCTGGCAAATAATAATATTCTTTTTGAGACACTCTTTTGAACACATTAAAATTTATTGAATATGACAAAATTTTGTAAGTTTCACATTATATTTAATAATTCTCTTGTGATTTTGCATATTTCAACTTTAACCAATCAAAGAGAATGTGTATGAATAAGTGTGTTAGAGTATGTTCCTAGCACACTTCATGTTGCTTTTACAATAACTAACAAACTAGGTTAAGGGGAATGAGTGACATACCGTTAACTCCTCCACATCAATCTTGATGAACTCAACATCTGTGTAATTTCCAGCAAACTCTAGGATAACAGGGTCCATGAGTTTGCAAGGTCCACACCATGTGGCTGTGAAATCAAGTACCATCTACACCAAAGAAAGACTGTATTAGAAAAACCAACTTACCAGTTGATTATGATAGTTAAAAAAGAGTGCAGCTACACAAACATACCAGCTTGTTAGTTTCTTTGGTGGCTTTATAATGAGCATTCCATTGAGCTATGGAGTGGAAAGCAAGGATGTTGGAACTGGATGACTCCTTTTTTGATGTTGAAGAATTGAATGACTCTGAAAACCTTTTAGAATACGAAAAATTATAGATTGTGGGTGCCATGTTGGTTCTTCTTCTGGCTGGGGAGTCCAAGGTTTCTTTAAATGTTTTGGACTTTGGATGATGGTAAACTGGTTGAAAAATTGGAATATATAGAGAGATTAACAAAGTAGTAGGGAACTATGTGATTTCTTTTGAAATGAATCATATTCTTTCAAGTGGGAGAAGCTGTAAAATGGACCATTGGAGCTAATTAGACAAATTCGAGAGCATAAGTGCTAGAACCAATAGCTGGTGCTAGCACCATTCAGTATTCACGTTAGTTAAATGGTCGTTCGCATGACATGACGTTATTGTGAAATAAACAAATAAATAGATAAAGTAGCCATTCGTGTTTGAGTAAATTACAATACCTATCGGGAGACTTTGTAAAATTATACAATAACCTCCTTTAGAGGAGTCTCGTGTAATATTTTTCAAACTAGAGGGGTTAGTGCAACTGTAACACCCAATTTTTTTAAAAAAAATTAAAAAAAAATTACTTAAAAATAAATAGAGTTTTAGAAAAATAATGAAAATTTTGTAATTAAATAAATAAAGAGAAATAATTTTATTAATTAAAATAATAGTTTTAAGGTAACTAAAATAAATATATGTTCTTAAAAAATAAAAATTATATTTTATTTATTCATTTGATGGAAAGTAAAATAAAGTTTTTGTTTATAAAATAATAAAATAAAAAAAATAGGATAAATAATAAGCTAAGAATACCCTAATTATAAATAGACATATTAGGTCAGTTATTTTACATTTATGATGCATCTCTACATTGTCTTTTCCTCTCAAATTTGTTTTCCCTCCTCCTTTTTTCAAAATCCTCTTTTTTCCCGCATACATTCAAATGTGTCTCAATAAAACTACGAATCCAGACTCGTTAACCGTTGGATCCTTATGAAATTTGAACACCAGAGTTATTTACTCGATCGCAGACATTTCTGGAACACCTCTAACAAAGGGACAAATAGTCCATTTTGAAAAAACTTATTGTCAACCTCTTTCAGATATGAATATACATGATTCAGAAAGGAAGAACTTGCATCAGTATCTCAATTTCAATTCAAACATGGGTTTGATTCACACTCCATGTTCTAAGAAATATTTACCATCCCAAAAAAAGGAAAAAACGGAGTCCATGTCTAAAAAAATGCCTTGAGAAAGGGAAAATGTATATAACCTTTCAACAAGATAGTGTTTTTTCAACTCTCTCAAAATGGAATCTATTCCAAACATATATACCATGGTTCCTTACCTCGACAGGATACAAATATATAAATTTCATATTTTTAGATACTTTTTTAGACCTATTGCTGATACTAAGTAGCAACCAAAAATTTGTATCCATTCAGAACTCATTTTCGCACGTCACTGTTGTTGGCATTTGCGAAATAATGTCTGTGGAGAGAGAAATATCCCTCGCACATAGCTCTTATTTTCCTGTATACACCTAAATCTATTCCATTAAAACTACGATCTAAACTCATTAACCATTGGATCATTGTGAAATTCGAACACAAGGTTAGAAATTCATTTTCTCACATCTCCACCGTTGAGATTTACAAAATAATGTTTGTTGAGGGAGAAATACTCATCGCATGCAAACAGTGCAATGAAAGCTCTAATCCCTTCTCCTTCTCTCTAACACTTGGAAACCTTAACATAGCAGCCAGAGGAAAAGCTTGGGAAATATTAGAAAACCTCTAGAGATTCCGTTATCACTGCCGGACTACACACCTGAGCCCGCTTAGAGGTAAAGGATGAGTTTATCGCAATAAAGATTATAACGAACATGTGTCCTTAGAGGATTGAATTGTGGTTTATTTTGGGATATTTATTGTATTATAATTCTTCATGTATGATTATAATTACGAGATTGTTATATTGGGATCATGAAATTGTGATTGAAATTGTGTGTAAGTGATAAATTGTGAGATAACATGTTGCTTTGAGATCATAACATTGTTATTGAGATTGAGTATAAGTGCAAAGTTGAACATGTGTTAATTTGTAAATACACATAAACATGTGATGATGGATTGTGACATTTATGAAATGTTAAATGGTGGACATGAGATATGTTTGTGAATAAATGTGTAGTTAATACTCGATGTGACAATGTTGTGAGTTGTGAATTATATAATAACTTAACTAGTGTTTACCTTGAAAAAAGTGTTTATACGCAAAGTGTTAAAGGAAAAGTGTAGGGTTCCAAAATAGGAACCTGAAGTGTTAAATTGTAGCGCAATATGTTAAATGTGTTTGATACACAAGTGTGAGGTCGTGAGTATTGTATAATTCATGAACAGTGTCTACATGCAAAAGTTGATTTAGGGGTTGGACCTGAATCAGGAAGGTGAAACCCTAACGGATTCTTCGGAGTCTAGACCTTGGGGGTAAAGACACTCGATTTGATTTTAAGTCTATGTTGATCCCTTATGGTTGGAACATTCTTGCAAAACAAAGTGACCCTGATTGGTAACCTTATAATTTTACTTAGTGAAAATGACCTGACATACTCATTGTGTGGCGTGTCTTGTTATGTATTCATAAGTGCCCCAGTATTTTTTTTCACTGACATGATACCACATCGTATATAGGCTTGAGTCTTAGTATAATTGTTGCATAACGTCTATGAATTGTTTATTATGAAATTTGTGAGTGTTGTTACATCTTGACTCAAGTGTGTGATTCATGTATAATGTAATTGATGATTTCTATAATGAATTTTAATTGAAAAAGTAGTGAAGTGAGGTGAATTGTATTAAGTTGAGTTATGTTATAAATAGTTCTATAATGTATTTTGATTATATTTTGTTTATTTGTATTTTATTTAAAAATGTGATAACTCACTCCTCATGTGTTGTTTGTGTTTGGATCCTCTAATGATCTTGAATCTTGTATTCGTAAGAGCAACTGAAAAGGTGGATAACTTTAAAGAACCTCTGGGATACAATGTTCTGATAGGATGTAACATTGGAACATGTATTTCTATTTCAAGTGCATGATGTTCCAAACATGTATTTTACTTTATTTAAAAATGTGATAACTCACTCCTCATGTGTTGTTTGTGTTTGGATCCTCTAATGATCTTGAATCTTGTATTCGTAAGAGCAACTGAAAAGGTGGATAACTTTAAAGAACCTCTGGGATACAATGTTCTGATAGGATGTAACATTGGAACATGTATTTCTATTTCAAGTGCATAATGTTCCAAACATGTATTTTACTTTATTTTATTCCGCTATTTAACTTAGTCATTTTGTAAACTTGGACGACCTTGTTTTGAGTTAAAAATATTTTTAATAAATTTTATTTAGTAATAGTGAAACGAATGTGACACTTTTATCTACATGAATTAATTTAAGTAATAATGTGAATAAAATTGATTTAATTTAATTCCATATTTTTGTATGTTTTTCTTCGTTTAAGTAATGTGAATAAAATTGATTTAATTAAATTTCATATTTTTATATATTTTTCTTATTTATATATATGTTGGGGTAAAGAGTGTTATAGGAATAATGCATAAAGGAGGGTCAGGGTATACTTTTCAAAAATTAAGAAGATTTAGTGTAAGAGATAAAAATAAAGAGTATTTATGTAATTTCATAAAAAAATCTCAAGTGTAAACTCTTATGTATAAAAAAAAGTCTAATTTTAAAAGTACTGGAACTATACTGCCACATGAATTAGATTATTTTGATGAAATAATTATACTTTAATTAATATTTTAAAAAATGTAATTATTTCTTAAAATTAATGCTTATCAAATTATATTGGAGATAATTGGCTAAAGTAGGAAAAGAAAATTCTTGCATGAGCATGCCATCCCTATATTTATACATTTGTTTCCTCTTTCATATCTTCTATCTTTTTTTTTTTTTATGGAATTCTTTTCTATCTATCTGTTAATCGCATTATTTATCACGCACCTTCTATCTAAGTAATTGCATTATTTATATAATTTTTTTAAAAAAAACTTTGTTATTACAAAATATATTCATAAACTTTGCTAATCACTTTCATTAAAAAATCTGACCTGGCTGTCATTTTTAATAATATTTTTTCTTTTTATCAAGTTTTTTTTCATCAATAAAACTTAAAATTCAAAATTTTGTTTAAGTGATACAAGCTCAGTTCCATTTAAATCAACCACTTATACAGAATGTATGTGTAGGAATATTAGGTAAAGATCATTCTCCATAACCAATTTTGGCTATGATGTTTTCTGAAAGTTTATTCCAAATATAGAAGGCTAAACAATGTTCCTAAATAAAATTTCTCTCGAGTAATCTGCCAACCATGAATCCATGATTCATAGGTTATCGTAAATTCTTCCTCAAAATATTCTCTCAATTGAATTTGTTTTCTGTGTTGCAACCCGGCTGCAACCATACTAGGAATTGTATTTGGCTCAATGCATGCAACATGACATAAGAATCTCGCACTTAAATTCATATATCTAAGCCTCAGAAATCTTATGAAAAGAAAAAAACCAAAATGATCAAGAAGAAGGGATGTACATTCCCCCTTGGCGCTGCTTGAAGTAAAATCATGATTTCTATATCAGCAAGAAGTTTTTGATTGAACTATTGCAGCATCTGAAGATTCTGATGTAACCCTCTCTCATCAAATTAGCTAGTCGCATAGTCATTTATTTTTGTGGAACCACAAATGAGAGCTGTTACACAATTGGATTACAAGAGCATATAGCTAGTAATCTTTATGACAACGCACGTACGTTGTCAATAATCAATATACTGCGGAAATATATATATATATATATATATATATATATATATATATATATATATATATATATATATATATATATATATAAATAGAAAAAAATGAAACACGGAAACTTTACTAAAGAAGTTTATAACACCGAATCTTTTTAATGTGATACATCATTGTCTATGAGGTGTACGAATCTTTTTAACTCTCCACTGCTTTTGCCTCAAAGAAGCTTCATATTATCTTTAATTACTTTTGGCACCAAATTCTACTGCCCTTGATTGAACAAAATGTAAGTCACTATAGGCGTATAAATTGAAATAAAGTTCTAACTTCTAACCAAGAATCATGTTTTATCTATTAAAAAAAAAACCAAGAATCACGTTCCCCTATATTTTTTTTTCAGAGTGAATTCATATATAGTATATCCTTTAATCTTTTTTCAACTATAAAATTAAATGATATTGTAATCTTAAAAGTTTATGAAGAAAATAATGTAACAGACAAAAAAAAATATAGTATACAGGAAAAAATTATTGTTATAAACTAATAAAAGAATAAGCTGGAGAAATAAAAACACTTAAATATTCATAACTATTAATAAACATAATTATCTCTTTTTGGTATATAATATTATATAACTATTTTTATTTGTTTTATGAACCTTTAAAACGTAATGGTTGTTACTACTTTCTTCAATTATTTTTTTTTCTTTTTTACTTTTTCTTCTTAAAAAATATAAATAGAGATATGAAGTGTTTCTCTTTCAACTAATATTTCTAATTTTTATGAATGTAACTAAAATTTTAATAGTTAATGAGAAGATCAATGATTAATATTCCAACACGTATATGTAATAACCATTGAACTTTTCATCAATAATTGAGATTATTTTTTTCTTTCTAAAACGAGTTACTTGATTTAATTGTCAAATATCATAATATAGTTTAAATGAATGCCACATAATCAGTAAGTAAGTGGTGACAAAAATTATCACAAAATTAAAAATCTTAAATTAAATGATATTATATGTAAAAAATTAAAAAAATATTAAAACAAGAAAATAGAGACAAAGAACCACATGCCTTATAACTAAGAGATTTTATTACAAATGTGAAGATAATGAAATGAATTTTTCTTAAAATTAGGTCATTAGTTAATTAATATGTAAAAGTTCTATCATATATCATAGAGTTTCTCTAGAAAATTGCCTATAAAAAAATTCTCTTAAAAATTAAAAAATATTTACAAATTAATTAATGATTAACTAATAAAGAATTAATTTTATCATATGAAAAAATGTATTTCATTTTGTTTTATTTTTTTCTTCTGAAAATATTTCTAGACAAACTTATTCAAACTCATCCTTAGTAGGACATCCCTGCATGCACACCACTACTGTTTGCTATTCCAAAACAATCCATACGTCACGAGAACATATCCCTTCCAGACCCCATCAACATAGCAACCTGCACCAGAAGTTTCCACAAACCAATCATTGACATCAATAATGACAGAACAAAATTCAAGCCTCTCCTGCAAAGTTGGAGCTTTTTCATAATTTCTACACCCTAAACACACAATCGGATTCTGCATCCAATCTGTCAACGAATAGCAGAAACCTTTCGTTTTCGCTTTAAGCCACTTCCAAGCTTGCAGTAAAGCATTATCAAAAATATCCTTAGGGTGGAGGGGCTTTTTTTATGTCTAAAAATAATCTGATTCCCGCCAATCTACATTGCTCTTATAACAGAAAACCACACCACCCTCCACTTCTCCCCATCCAGTCCACAACCACCTACCAAACCACAAAACTGATGAAACTGACTTCGCATATCTGCATTCAGAACCATCGAAATCCCTATCCATTTGAAACAGAAATCCCACTTAGAGAAGTTATTTTGAATATCTTAATGGATACATCGTAAAAAAAGTAATAATGCATTATGCATGTATGATGTACATAGTGTGTGTTGCTCTTAAGTCTTAACATTACCATCAATTCATCCACATCATGAATCCCGCGTTCCTGTACTTTGCAGTAAACTCTCAGATAATTATGTCCATGTATTTTGACGGTCCACACCATGTAGCCGTGAAATCGATCATCATATTTAGCAAAATGGTATAAAAAAAAGAAGTAATTAAGGGGGACACAATCTCATCATGAAAGCTAAAAGTGAAAGAGGAAAAGTGAAGGACTAATTAACGATTACAGTTGTAATAACATACCAACTTGTTAGTTTCTTCGGAGGCATCAAAATGAGCCTTCCTTAGCAGAGGAATAGTAGGTGAGAATGTGGCCGGACGACTTTGACGATTTATGACATTCTCCATGTTGGATAAGTTGGCTCCCATCATGTTCCTTTCTTTTGGGTGAATGAGAAAACCAAATTTATTTGTATAACTCTCTAGTTAGAAGAGGTTTTGCGGCATACTTGTTTGGATGAAAGCATTATTTAAGAAAGCTTCATTTATAGGACTAGAAAAGCACAAGGAATCACTTGAAAACATATCGGATACAGATTTTTGCTAGATGCCACACATGCTAGTAGGGTTATTGACCAAAATAAGTCATTTTTGCTAATTAAATACCATTTTGAGTTGATCTCCAAAGTATTTACTAGAGTGGATGATTCAAGCCACCTAAGATTCTGGTGCGTCATTCAACTCCTATCCTCTCTACGTGGGTAGTGTTACTCTACAAAGTGTTACCAATTCAAGTGTTTAAGGATTTGGTGGCACCACCCTAGATGACTTCATTTAGTCAGACACGCTTCTTCAAGATAGTAAAGCTTCCTGACTTGGTGGTATCATCCTGACTTCACACAAGTGATGTCAGGCTGAGCAACTTCATTTAATTTTTATTTAATAATATTTTTATTAAATATTATTGTAAAACTATAATTTTACCTATTAATTTTTTTAATTAAAACTATTTTTTTCTACAAAACTAAAAAATAGTTTTAAAATCATTGTTGCGATTTTTTAGTTTTATAAAAAATAAATAGTTTTAAAATATAAGATAAAAATTTATTTTTATAATAAGATTTAATAGAAATATATTCCGATCATTTTTTGACTATGAAAAAAAAAATTGTAAACAATTTTAATGTTGTGATTTGTAGAAAAAATATAGTTGTATTGAAATTTAATGTTGTATAAAAAAATTATTTAATAATTTAATAGAAAATAGTATAGTTGAAGAATAAAGTTTAATAGAAAATTATTTTGGGCATTTTTAGTTGCGTAGAAAAAAATAGTTTTAATTAAAAAAATTAATAGGTAAAATTATAGTTTTATAATAATATTTAATAGAAATACTATTAAATAAATAAGCATTGAGTGAAACCAATTTAGTCTGAAACCATCAAGTCAGGAAGACTGTACTGGCTTGGAGAAGCCTGACTTCACCCAAGTGAAAAGGAGTTAACTGGCGTTACTCAATTGAAAAGAAATTGACTGGTGTCACCAATACGAGGCTCAAATCACCTACTCTGATAAATACTTTGAGACCAATCCAAAATAATATAAATGACTCATTTTGGTCAAAAACCTCACGCTAGTAAGTAGTCGAATGAGCATTAAAGAATTGAGTTGAAATAATGGAAAAATTAAGTTGTTATCTAGGCTATGTAAGTTACATATTCCATTTGCGAATAATAGCAGTACATGTAGAAGCTTGTATGATTGCTTCACTTTTAACCATTTCATATACTTAAAGATGAAGGTCTTGCTTGCCAAAAACTTAACAAAAAGTTGTAATCCGTGTATAATTTTATTGTTCCTGCCTAAACACAAAATTATCAACATCACTAACTTATAAGGTGAGGACACCGACACTAACATGACTACAATTTTTTGGTGTTCATGCTAATTCATAGCAGATAACGACTTATTTATTGTATATGCAAGATAAACCAACAAATGAGGTATTTAACTTTATGATAGCTAAAACCAAAAAATAACACAGAAACTAATAATATATAGCTTAGTGTTGAAGATCTTGCATCCACATTACTAGTAATACGACAAAAAATAGAGTATATAAACGAAGAGTAACCTTAACAAATGTGCCACTGTGCCCGCTATCTGTCCAAATATGCACGTCCTGCTCCACGAGGCATCTTCTTGGAATATGAATCTTCAACATCCTTCAGCTGGTAATAGTGAGGGGCTATCTCCACCAACCACTCTGGATTTATCTCCGTCACCTGTCTCATATATTCCTTGGTTGTGAGTACTAGTTCATGGTACACAACCCATCTAGGAAGAACCTGCGCCAGTCCCGAACCAGGGTGTATGCGAACATTCTGTAAATGTTTAATAGTCTTATATAATCCAAACTTTTGCAGTCTCGCAGAGTGTGGGAAAAACCCAGATGTAATGGATTTCTTGATGGCATCTACATCACTAGAATTTGAAGTTAGTTCAATCTCAACCCTCTCTAAAAGACCTGCAAGTTGATCACGGATATCCCTAGTCTGTCTCATGCTCCTTACCTGTATCTAATTTTCATAACACCATTGCGTTGAATAATTGGTCTTCTTCCATGAATTGTAGACCCTTAGTAATGTAATATGGTCTCCAACATTTCCAGTGTGAAAATTCATCATTGCGTTGTCTGCGTATACCTGTTTATCCTTTGGACGGTAGAATATTGACTTCCCAACAGAAAGCATAGCAGCAATAGAGATAATATCATCCGAACACTTGTACTTTTCTGAGGCCACTGTCATTTTTGACCATGTAGGATATCAAGAGGGAACTCTGTCATCCGTCTACCAACCTTAGTTAACTCACCAAACTTATTCAATGAACTTAATGCATATAGAAGCTCATGAGCTTTCAATAAGGCTTCATCAGGTGGAGGATCCATAAAATCAAACTGCATTACATTGTCAATACCAAGACTTTTTAAAGTTAAACCCACATTTGCAAGGTTAGTCCGCTGTATTTCGGGTACAGTGTTATCACCCATTTCCTTGTGAAAAGTGTGTGCAGTATACAATTGAAAGAACTTACCAGGACCTGTTTTTCTTTCAACTTTGAAGGGTGAAAAGTTATGATCCGTTTAGTTCATGCACTGGTTTTATAATCTTAGCCTTTATTGGATGTAGTTTTCCACTCCTTTGGGTTTTACTGATTGGATTTTAGTATTGAATGCATTTTGTATTTTCAAGACATTAAATGCATTTATTTATTTTATTTGGTAGAGTATTTTCTTGAGAAATTTTGTATCTATTATTGTCGGAATTTCTTTCAATATCATATATGATGATATGCTCACTAACTAATTAAGTTAGTCTTTTTAAAATTTTAGTTATTTGTAATTTCTTTGATTGTTAATGTTTGCAATTAGACTTAAAGATGTCATCTACTGAATCTTCATCGTTAGAGGGAAAAATAATTTAGCTTGGGGACATTGTAAGAAAATTGATGAAGGTGCTACAAAAGTGACAACGATGTGTATTTATTGTGATAAACGAGTTAAGGGAGGTGGTATTAGTAGGTTTAAGGCTCACTTGGCTAGACAAAAAGGCCAAGTATAGGCTTGCATGAAGGTTTGTGTTGATGTCCAACATCAAACGAAGCAACTACTTGAACAATTTGAAAAAAAATACAAAAAGAAAAGTGTAGGAACAATCTAACGAAAGTAATACATTTGAAATGTATGAAGATCCTGTGAGAATAGTTGAGGAATTAAGAGGAATTCAAAAACCAATTTCTTCCAAGTCTCAAAAGGGGAAGAACACTCCTCATGTAGATGATCATTTCATGCCTAGAACAATTCCTGAAGCTCAACCTAACTTGAAGAGTGTCTTGCAAAATATGCAAATTGTAGAAAAGTGTGACAAAGCCATTGCAAAATGGATGATAGATGCTTTAGTGCCATTTAATGTAGTTAGCTCGGCATATTATCAACCTATGATTGATGCTATTAGTAGCATAAGTCTAGGGTATAAAGCTCCAAATTTTTATAGAATTTGTGATCCTTTGTTAAATATGTGGGTTGATGATGTGAGGAACCTTATTGAAAGTTACAAAGAAGTTTGGAAGGAAACTGGATGTACTCTGATGGCTAATGGGTGGACTGACCGCTCTAGGAGAACTCTCATTAATTTTCTTATTTATTGTCTTAAAGGGACTGTTTTCTTAAGGTTTGTGGATTCTTCATATGCTTCTAAAACTGCTTAAATGTTGTTTAAGCTTTTCAAGGAGATGATGTTATATGTTGGAGCATGTTCACATTGTGACTGATAATGCTGCAAATTATGTTGTTGTTGATAGGTTATTAGAAAAAGAGTTTCCTAAATTATATTTGTCTTCTTGTGCTGCTCACTGCATTAATTTGATGTTGCAAGACTTTGGGAAATTTGAGGAAGTATGTGAGATTGTTTTACATGCCTCAAAAATTACTAAGTACATATATAATCATTGTTATGCATTATTCTTGATGAGACACCATACAGGTGGAAGAGATATACTTCATCCAGCTCCAACTCAATTTGCAACTAATTTCATTGCCTTGCAAATCATATTGGCTCAAAAGAATGCATTGATGGCTATGGTGACATCTAAGGATTGGATAGGATCAACTTATGCCAAATACTCCAAGGCTAAAAAATTTGTGGAACAAATCTTGGACTCTGGTTTTTGGAAACAATGTGCTAATATTGTGAAGCTTACAAAATCATTGGTTCGTGTGTTACATATTGTTGATAGTATAGATAAACTTGTCATGGGTTTTCTTTACTAGGTTATCCATAAGGCCAGAGAGGAGATGGTTAGGAGGTTTCAAAGAAATAAGAGGAAAGTGAAGTCTTATTTGGAGGTCCTTGATAGGCGTTAGGATTCAGAGTTTCGCAAAGATCTACATGTAGCTGTTTATTGGTTAAATCCAGCTTGTAGATTCAATGCTGAAGAATTTGAGAAGCATAGGAACACACAATCTAGCATTTTGAACCTCATTGATAGGTATACACTTGGAGATCTTGAGTTGCAAGATAAATTAAATGAAGACATGAGGATATATAAAAATTTTGAAGGAGATTTTACAAGACGAGTTGCAATACGTGAACGGAACACAGTCATGCCAAGTAAATTTAGTGTTTGATACTCTTATAGCATTATTGATTTGTAATTTATTTTAGCAAGTCATAATATATTCATTATATTGATTTATTTCTTTATATGTTATATTCTAGATCAATGGTGGGATTGTTAAGGATGTAATGTTCCACAATTACAAAAATTGGTTATTCGTGTTTTAAGCCAAACTTGTAGTGCTTTGGATTGTGAAAGAAATTGGAGTGTAATTGAACACATCCATTAAAAAAAAAAGGAATAGGCTAGAGCATAAAAAACTTAATGACCTTGTTTATGTTCGATATAACTTGAGGATACAACAAAGGTATTATAATATTGATTATGCTTTGATTGTTTACTTATTTTGCTTTGATTTTTTTATTGTTGATATATGAGCATTTTGATCGATTTAGGAATCGACTAAGGCAGCAAAATTATGACCCAATAAATTTGGAAATCCTTGATGACCATTCTAATTGGATGTTGGAGGAGTCACCACTATTCTTAACTCATGAAGAGGTGGAAGCTTTACGTAATGATCTTGCAAACATGTTCATTCAATCAACTTTAGATGATATTGGTATGTTTCTTAATAACATTAGTATTTATTAGGTACCACTTATGTACTTATGGTAATTGTTAATTTGAATCTATAATGATGTTGTCATAGATGAATTAAATCTTGATGAAGATAGGATGATGATGTGCTACAATCACGAGACAACACCATGAAAGATGGTACTCCAAATGAAAGCAATATTGATGAAGAGTCTCATTCCTTTGATAGAGAAGAATTACCTAAAGTTGATCCAACATTGGCTCCTTGGATATAAATTATGGATGTTATCATATTTATGCTATTTGTGTTTTCATTTCAAAACTTATTCATGAACTTGTGTAATTGTATTATTGAATTATTATTTGTGGACTTGTGTTATCAACTTTGATACTTAATTGTTATTTTAAATTTTAAAGTATGGATGAATTTTTTTTAATCGAATAATATTATTTATGTACTTATATATAATAGATACATATATAATTTTGATTTTTTAAATATATATCGGATCAAATTGAACCAATTACTAATCTATCAGATGGACTACTAACCCAATAACCCATTACCTCGACCATATCAACGGCCGAATTGGGTTTCATAATATTAATTACAAATTTGTAAGACCATTCTTGTTCTGTAAAGAAGTTGCCGAGACACGCACACACAGCAAACCATTCTCACCAATTTTCTTGTTTTCTTATTCAAAGCGTGAAGGGAAAAAAATCACAAACTCTTGTTGGTGATTCAAAGCTTCTCTTTCTTTGCCTTGGTGCATCTTGAAGGAGCAAGCTTTTTTCTTCTCCTTTTCTTTCACTTGCTTTATGATCTTTAGGTAAAGGCAGAGGGGAGATTAACCTCTTTATTTTATTGAGAAAGAGTTTATGGGAGAAAATTGACCCCCAAATCTCTTTTTAGTTTAATTATTTTCTTACAATCTTTATTACTAACTATTTATATATGTGTGATTGATCATGTCTTATTATATTTTTTTTATTGCATTGATTACTTGCTGAATTATTAATTTATGGTTATTTGAGTTTGTTATTGTCCTATCCCATTAATGAGTGAATCATGATTTCCTAAAGATAAACAACTAAAATTTAGAGTTTTAGATACATTAATAAATAAATAAAATTGTTAGATTTTATAAAACCAAAAGGTCCCATATGATATGTTAGAAAAAGTACATGAATGTCGATAAAAAAAAAAAATCTATTATATAATTATCTCATTTAAAGTAAAATATTTCTCTTAAAATTTAATTTATATCTTATTCAGGTTGGCTTGGAGCTGTCACTAGGTGGACTAAAAGGAACCAGGTATAACCCACTTTTTCATCTCTATTAATATTGATTGAAATTTATTTTTAATGCTTGAGTGAAATTAAAAATAAACAAAGCTGAGAAGCATCCAAACAAAATCAAATGATGGTATATCTGGCAAACTTTTTCTTATAATAAATTAAAAATTATCACGCATCGTAAATTTGTGCTAAAACCTCTATCCATCGTTGGAAGAATCGCTTGTTTATGGTGCCAAAATGGAGAACGGTAGTTTTTATCAAATCACATTAAAATAATTTATTCCCGCGATATTTTTCTCTATTCAAATTCTTTATGTATTCTCTCTTCATTTATACATTCCTGGCCTCCTTATTGGTTAAAAATAATTCATACCAAATAATATTACTTAAGATTAAATTACGTCTCAAAAACTTCACTTAAGAGATTATCAATAACCAAAAAAGAAATGCTATCATATCATTCATTTAAACTATGTCAGACACAAATAATTTTGAAATTAACCAATTAATGCTCGTTTGGCATTAATGTCTCTTAAAAAGTAAGTTACAATTGGTTACACTCGTACATGCTTTAAACATCAACAATGTTTTTTTTTTTAGTTTCAAGTAAATTAGCTAAACACACATCATACCATTGATATAATGGGGTATGGCATGCAGGAGATGTTGAAGAATTTCTCCTTATTCCTCTTTCCTTTAGAGGTCTATAGGCATAGGCATGGCACATGAAAGCTCACACATGTACTACTCAGTTTAGATGCTTCTCTATAAGCTTTTGCAGCTCTTCCTTTTTTGCACCCACCACCTTATCAACAACTTTTCCTTTCTTTATCAATATGAATGTTGGCATTGCATGCACCTGGAATTCTTGAGAGACCCCCTGTTTACAATTAATTAAATATGAATGTTGAGATGATAATCGATTTTAAATATCTAAATGTGGATACAGCGCGCAAAATAATAGTAATACATGTTCAATGTATATAGTGTGTTGCTCTTAACATTAAGAGACATATGAGTGAAAGAAAAGAAAATGAGCAATACCATCAACTCATCCACATCAATTTTGATGAATTCCACGTTGGTGTACTTTGCAGCATACTCTTGGATAATTGGGTCCATGGATTTGCAAGGTCCACACCATGTAGCCGTGAAATCGATTACCATCTGTAGCAACAAAAAAAAAAAAGTAAAAAAATGTGGGACACAATATCATCATGAAAGCTAAAAAGTGAAAAATTAAAATGAAGGACTAACAATTGTAGCTGTATTAACATACCAACTTGTTAGTTTCTTTGGAAGCATCAAAATGAGTCTTCCATTTAGCAGTGGAATGGAAGGTGAGAATGTGGTCTGATGATGACTTTGATGATTTATGAGCATTCTCCATGTTGGATAAGTTGGCTCCCATCTTGCTCCTTTCTTTCGGTGACTGAGAAAACCACAATTTATTTGTATAACTCTCTACTTAGAAGAGGTTGGGCTTCTGGCTGATGAAAGCATTATGTAGGAAAGACTCATTTATAGGACAAGAAAAGTGCAAAGAAGTAATCACTTTTCAAGGGTATCGGATTCTTTGCTAACTGCCATGCTAGTAAGTACTCGAATGGACACTTACAGTTCACGAGTCGGGGGAAAAGAGCACATTTTTAATGTTTGGGCAATTTGCATTGTGAATCATGAATGCTACCAACATACTCCTTAAATATTTTGTTGGTAAAAAAAATGGCAAATGAAAATATAAAAAAAAAACATTAAGAATAGGATTTTAAAAGATTTATATTCTTTATAGAAAAAATCTTTGTGGTATTCAATTAGAATTTTTTAATGATATAAATAAGTATTGTGTTATTTAAATTAAGACTGATTTTTTAAGGATGAAAATAAAATCTGGTGATATTCAATTAAGATTTTTTGTAACTTATAAAAAGTCTTTTAGCATTTAAAAAGAGTAAAGTACCAAATTAGTCTCTCACTTTTGGAGGCGCTGTCAATTTAGTTCATTTAGTTCCTGAGATTTAAAAAATGTTAAAATGATCATCGACTTTACATTCCGTTTTTCATGTTAGTCTCTGTCGTTAGTAGTCTCTTAACACCGTTAGTAAATGTGTGATGTGGTACGTTAAGTGTCACCTGGACGCACACGTGAAACTTTCACATCAGTTTCTTATACTTGTCGCGTAAGGAGGGACTAAATTAACATTAAAGGAACTAAAATGACATAATTTAAGTGATCATCTATTTCCCCAAAATGTTAAAACCCTAACAACTACTTTAACATTCACGTTTTCATTCCATTTTTCCTCCTACTCATACTCTCATCCAATTTTTATTCTTCTCCTATTCATCTATATTCATCTTTGTAGTTCTTCTTTTATTATTTTGTGGTCTATCATGTCTGCTAATTCAAGCACAAGGGAGAATGCCATGTCAATCCGTTCATGAATGCAAGTAAGAATAACGCCTCAACAAATCAACTCATTCACCCTTAAAGCCCCTCTCATTCATTATTAGAATGCACGCATCTCAAGCAGAGAACACTTTCTTCTCTCAAAAGCTTCACATCTCACACTACACCACTACGCTATTCTCAATAACCTCTTAAACCAAAATCTCAAACCCTTCACTCTCAAAAACTACTCCAACGGTTTAAACGCAAATAACAATGCGTTTGAATGATATAGTGTCGGTTCAACTACGCTGGTTCAACACGAGAAGACCAAATGCAGTGAAAAACAAAACTCTTACTTCTACTGGAAAACACCGATTGCGTCAATCAACACTGGAGGATGACGATGATCGACGTGGAACACACAAAAACATTGATTGCGTCAATGAACAGTGAAAGGTGACGAAGAACGACAACCACCATCACTGGGAGAGCGATGATCGACGTGGACCTATCACAGGAATGTTATCCTTCAACCATAGGAGGGAGAAAATGGTGAGAGGGAATTCATCACGTTTTCAATTAGACTGAAAACTATTAGGGATCAATTTGATACTATATACAAAAATTGACTCTTCATTTTCCAATATAACATTTAAAATTATGTCACATTAGTCCCTATGACGTGTCATTGCTTATTTTCCAATTACGCTTGCCACGTGTGCGTCCAAGTGGCACTTAACGTGCCACATCACACATTTACTAACGGTGTTAGGAGACTACTAACAGCAGGGACTAACGTGACAAACGAAATGTAAAGTAAAAGATCATTTTGATATTTTTTAAATCTCAGGGACCAAATTGACTGCACCTCCAAAAGTGAGGGACTAATTTGGTACTTTACTCCATTTAAAAATATATAAATTTCGAATGATTGATTTTTAAGAATAATTTTGATGAATTTTATTAAACTTTTTAATATAAAATATCTATCAAACAATCTCACTCAAACTCTTGAAATTATGGTAGACTTTTTTCTTTCTTTTTATATTGGTTATCAGACTTTCTTTTTTATAATCATACATATTATCTTCTTTTTTTCATATTCTTAGATGTATATATGTTTCTCTTATTATTTTGAATTAAAAAAATGTCAAATATATTTCTCTCCTAAGCATTTTTTTCGTTTGTTTTCTAAATTAAATTAATATTTGTCTTATGTGTTAAAGTTAATCATATTTTTCTTATATTGACTATGTTCATTGTTTGTCCGACGCAATGTTTATGTGATTGTTATCTTTAATTTCGTCATCCACATAACTTAAGTAAGTCTCCTTTAAATTTTTCTCTCTCACCACTCCCTAATAGTATATACTTATTATTGCACCCTCATTTAAACATGTCATTGGGTTTATCATAAAATAATTACACTAATTAAGAAAAAATAAGAAAACCAATGTATACTTTTAAATCTAATATTCAAATTCAAAAGTGAAAATGAAAAAATATTATTACAAGATAAATTAGTAACAGGGGACATAAAGTTAGAATTGATTTAGTTATTAAAATATTAAAAAATTATATTGATTTTACTTTTTTTATCCAAACTTCATCATTTCTTATTATTTTTTCACTAATTCTTATAATTTTAAATTTATTTTTAAAAAAAATCATAAAATTCTTTCAAATCTTATAAATCTATAAAGTTCTCTTAAATCCTTTAAATTCTTATAATATAAACACATTAAAATTCAAACTAATATAAAAGTCTTGTAAAATAGTCTTTAAAATTCACAAGATTTTTTTATGCTAAAATAATCTTTAAAATCCTATTCCAATACACTTCCCAAATTACAAAAATGAAAAATGTATTTAAATCTTTTTTTAAAAATATTAATTGTTATTTTAATAGTTTCTTGTTATCAGAAAAAATCAAATCTGACATTTCCATCATTTTATTTTTTTTCTTAACTATCCAACCAATCTTATATATTTTTTATTAGAACAAATGACATAAAATTACTTATACAAGCAACCTTGTTTTATCATATTTATACCATAAATAACAGGCTTTTTAAACATGATAGAATCCACAAAATTAAATTAAACAGCAACTTTAACGAGTAAATTTTTATATAAAATACTTAAATTTATGTAAAATGGTAAGACGCACAAAATTAAAATAAACAATCAATTTAAACGACCATACATTTTAAATGTTAAAAAATTTAAGTAAAGCCTGAATTTTAAACAGCCATTTTAATTTGGCTCATTTATTCCATTTATGGTAAATTAGGCGGACTTTCAAGCACCAGAACAACAAAACTTGCTTTTAAAATGCATCTGGCATCAATCTCATTACTGAATATAATTGTTCTATTCCTCTTTTCCCCTGACGATACATTTAATTTACTTCCGGTAGTAAAGAAAAAAGTATTTTTGCTTAATACTTATATTTTAAAAAATATTTTTAATTTTAAACTATAATTTGAAAATATTTTAAAAAAATAAATTTATAATTTACTAACATTTTAAAAAAATAAGTAAATTTATATCAATATAAGTGCATATTAATATTATAGATACTAATATTTACTGAAACATATAAAGTTTTTTTTTTAAGGAAACTTAGTTATAAAACAATATTTTAGTATCTACATTCTACAAGATAAATAGTTATTTTTATATATTTAAAATTTATAAGTTTTGTGATTTTATTTTATGAATGATGGCATCATATTTTGTGATTTTATTTTATACACTAATATTTTAGGAATTATACAAATATAATTTTTATATATATTTATTCAATGATAATTCACCATGTATTATAAGTTTTCTGACTTTTCATATAATCATTTTTAATTAATTTAAATAATAATTTATGACTAAATAATAATATAAAATTATTTTATATTGTGAGTGGACAAGCATTCAACTCTTTCGTTCTTTATATATGTTATTTGAATCCCTAAAAAATACTACAAATAAGCTAATATAACTTTAAAATAACAATACAAAAATAGTGTGGTGAGTGCCATGATTCTCTCTTCATCTAAAATAGTCATGCCTTAGAGAGTCTCTTAACCAATGACCACAGTGATGGTTTCCTTATAGACACCAATAAGCCCTTTCTTTAAGGGTATATTTGGATTGAATTTTCGGTATAAGTTTTAAAAATATGTTTAAAAGTAAAATCAATTTATATTAGATTTAATTATTTCTTAAAAGTATGTTTGATGATAAAAGAAAATCTAAAAAATAAGTTTAAATAAACAAGACTTAAGAAATTTTTATAAATTTACGAGTTTAACGTGAATTTAAGTTTGTAAACCCAAATTCAAATATGAATTAATATTCGTAGAATCTTTTGGGATCGATCTTCAACCCATCCCTGAGGGTGGAGACTCAGCACGATCTAAAACTCAACATTGTATGCAACTATAAATCATATCAAATTATAAACATAATACTTTAATCCAACAAAAAAAGAAAAAGTAAGACGATGTAATCTGAACCGCAAATGACAGAACAAAATGGAAGCCCAAAAGACCATAAATTTATATATAAGAGGAAAAAGCTTCCAATAAGCCATTTTTCTGCACCACATAAATTGAAATGGCGAAGCTTTTGTCAGGTCAAACTCAATGTGCTGTTTCACTTATTAAATTGCGGCTAGCCATAAGGCATCTTCTTTATGACAACGGTCTAGGTTCATCGCAGAAGAGAAATTTGCAGAAAAAAGGGTGGCATGTAGAGACTAAAAAGAAATTAAAAAAAAGCTATGCCCTACGTACACACAGGCTCTATTTAGTAAATTCTAAACGGTTGGATTATAGAGAATAATTTTTTTTGAATATGCTTTCTTTTTTATCAAATTAGATATGTTTCATAGACTGATAGTGACTTATATCTTATTAGCCAACAACGTTTAATTTTTCTATTAGTTGATAAGGCATAAATGCTTTTTCCCTTTAAATTTGAGGCACTCTACCTAATTTAAAGTGATTATTTTCGTCTTTTATTTTAAAAACTATACACTTTTAGTCTTAAGATTATTTTTATGTGGTCATTTTAGTCCACCTAATAAAGATCAAAAGTGAATTATTTTCAAACTAAAAAGATAAAACAAAATAGAGCATTAAAAAATAGTGTAAAAGAATAAAAAAGTCTCGCTAGCATTTTTATAAAAAAAAATATTTTTAGATTTGAAATACCTAAAAGGATCTAAACACATTATTTTTAGATCTTGAACAAAAGTTTAAATCTTATTATTTTTATTTATTTAATGGGATTTCAAAAACTAAAAATTAAATATTTAAAAAGTTTAAAAATTTGATCAGTTAAACTTTTGTTTAAAATCTTTATGAAACAAAATTGAGAAACTTTGATTAGTTAAAATTTTGATCAAGGACTAAAAATCAAATTCAAAAGTTTTTAGGGATTAAAAAGTTGGCTAACCTTAATTTTAAACTAGCCGTCATTTGTAATTGCACCAAAAAAATTAAAATTATTATTTCTTGAGTATTTATTTTAACTCTATTAGAACACTCATGCATAAAAAGTAAAATAAATATTTATATTTTTTTTCTTCGTATTAATCATGTGAATGTGAAAATCACTCATATTATTATGATTATATGTTATAAAATTAGAGTTGTATCTTCAATGATTTCAATGATTATAAAGTTAGGTTAATTATTTTTTATTTCCCTCTTTTTTAAATGTTATAAAATTTTATATATTTCAATTTTTTAATCATAATTAACCACTCATAGAAAAGTTGATAATTAACATAGATTATAATGTTTTGCTTAAAATAAATTATAAACATAATAAAAAATTAATATGTTTTTCATATCTTAAAACTATATTTTTATAACTCTCTTGCATCACTAGTATTACTTGATTATGTTTTGTCAAGTTTGGCTTTGATACCTTTTGTAATATTGTTATTTTTCATTGTGTCCCCTCCTTTGCTGTTGAGTTCATGGAGGGTGTTAATCTAGTTTTTCTGGTTCTGGGGCTCGTTGGCCCGACCATTTAGAAAGAAAAAAAATTGTAAACTTAAGAATTAAGTTTTTTAGTGCTTATTTTTTTCATTATCAAACTTCATTTTTGAAACATTATTCATACAAAAATATTATACGTACTAATTAAAAAAATTAAATATAAGTTAAAGAAGTACATTTATACTTCACTTTTTAATGTAAAATGATCAATTTAAATTGTTACGTTATAAAAAATATTTTATTTAAGAAAAAAAAATTAAAGAATAGTAACACACTTGTCCCCAATTTCACAGCAAACAATTGAATTAATTACGTACATTATAAGTAAAAGTCTAATTATCGACGGATCAAGAATATGTAGTTAAACATTAATCACCGTACAGGCGGATATTTATCAACAGAGGAAAACTTTAAATTTTCCGACGGATATTACTGATAGATTTTTGGTCGATAATAAATTTCGTCAGTAACATATAAAGTCGGTAACATAAAAAAGAGATAAAATCACATTTGGTGATGTGATGCCAACAAATAAAAAAAGCCAATGAAATTCTGAAATGCCCAAATATATTTGCATTCTTAAGGTTGTTTAATACAATTTTATATATATATATATATATATATATATATATTAAAAAATTATTATTCTTATTATTGACTAAAAAGGTTTATAAAATATATTTAAAAATGGAAAAGTTTAAATCTTTATATAGAGAGAGATTCAGATAAATTGATAATTATATGTAATAATCTATTTTTTAATTTCTAAGTTGTATTTAGGAAAGTATATAATATTTGGATTTGACTTGGAGTTTATATACTCTAATATCTAATACGCTGCATCTTTTGTAGGGGTGGACATTGGACGGATTCGGGTGAAAAAAATAATGTCCACGAATATCGTTAATTTTCTATATATAGTTGGTATAACTTTTAATGATAAAATCTCATCTCTTCTCTCTTTTCTAAATGCATGTAACAAACTTTGAAACTGAAATCGTTAATTTTTTCTAGTTAATCATAAATAATATTCTTTATCTTTCAATTCCCACGAACCAAACGTACTTGTTCTAACAAGAATTCTTTTTCTTAAAACATGTATTATTTCTTTTGTTTTCTTTTAAAGATTTAATTTTGATGTACCAAATAATTTGTTTTATAATATTAACCAATTAAAAATCACTTTCAATAAAACTTTTAAAACAATAATTATTCTGTCGTAGTTTATATATAAACAAAAAAAAATCCTTAAAAAAATAAAAGAAATCTTTATAACTCCATTGGTCATTCTAATTAAAACTTTTCTTCTTTTTGTCCGTATTTTCTAGTGTACTAAGTGGTGGGGTGTTTCTTTCACATATTTAATCTATCACATTTTTTTTTACCTATTATAAGATTAAATTTAATTTTTTTATTTTTTAAGGATTAATTTATTACCATCTTACAATTTTTTTATAGAAGTTATCTCACACTTTATTGGAACTAAAATAATAGTCTCACCTTGACAATAAGTATGCATACATACTAGACATAGAGTACAACTAGATTTACACATTACAATGTCATGCTCTAAGGACCGTTTAAGATGCAAGGTAAATTAGGCTTCAACCTAGGGCCCAAAAAAAAATTTTTTAGGTTCCTAAAATTTTTTTATTATTAACTATTAACAAATTTTAACTAATTAAAATAAAATAATTTAGAATCTCTCTCTTTCCTAAAAATTAGTAAATCAATATCATCTTTTTAAAAATTAACCAATATCATAATTAATGTCATTTAAAGTATTTTATTTATCCCAAAAAAGTAAATATCTATTAACTTTCCTTTAACCCATCACAATTCCTTAACTAAGTATCTCACTCTTCAGACTCCATTCTTCACATTTTTTCATCTCCTCATCTTTTGTTCATAAAAAAAATCTATTCTTCTCTTTCCCTTGAATGAAACCTATTGTCTATTGATCAAACTTTGTCTCCGTGGCTCAACCTCTCTGAATTTGACATCGTCTGGATTCTGAACGCCTATAAACCGCATATATCTCGGCGTCTCGCGTACGGAGCCTTTCATCTCCATCATGGTGGATTGGTGGAATGATTCATTTCACGGACATGACTCTGGGTATGCAGCAATACAACACGTATCATGTAATACCCTTGCGCCTGATACAACATCTAAACAACAAAATATCTGGCTGTTTCCAATTTTAGGTTCTATCGTTCTGTTCATCGATCATCATTTTCTATATTTATTTTAGAGTTTAGTTTATTTAGATTTCTTTAATATTTAGTTAATTTTTTTATTTTGATTATTTACAAAAGAAAATGTCAAATAGAAAGTATAAATCTAGTTATGAAAAATTGAAAAAAAAACAAAAAGTTGAAAAACTAATTGAATCTCAACGTGGTGCCCTTGATAAATTTGTTATTATTCATAAAAATGACGTAGAAGCAAGTTCAATAGGTGAAAATGTGATAGAACAACCACTGATAGATCATACTAACAACGAAGAAAATGTTATAGAACAACCATCTATGGATAATACTGACAACGGTGTAGAACAACCACCTAAAGATGATACTGACAATGGTAAAAATTTGATAGAACAACCACTTATAAATAATACTCACAACACAAATAATTATAATTTCAATCAAGAACTAGAAGACAATATTTTAGAAATAGGAGTAGAAGGGAATGTTGAGCATAATAACACTTCTAGTGAAGTACCTACAAATATTTATGACCTAAGACTATAGAAAAATATTGATGGAAAATTTAGAGATTTAGTGATAGAAAAGGATCCTATCAAACATGACAATTTTCAATATCCAAAAGATGAAAATAATAGATATTTCTATTCATCATGTTATCAACGAACAATGTCAAATGAAGAAAAACATGATAGATTGAATCATATTGAATGAGTTACAAGATAGATTGAATGGGTTAATTATTTTATCTATTGAAAGTGAAGTGTTAGAATTATTTGATTATAAAACTCTGATAAATGATTTTGCAGCTAAAAAAGTTAGAAGATTAATATAAAAATTGATATTTTATATAATATACTAAATCTCTTTAAAATTCTTGTAAAAAAAAAACATTTTTAACATTTTTACCTTAGATCCCAAAATGTCTATACACGATCATACATGCTCTTGCCAGACAACAACACCTTACACCAATATACATGTTTTTTTTAGGATTAACACACTTGATCTCTCTCTCTCTCTCTCTCTCTCTCTCTATATATATATATATATATATATATATATATATTAAAAATTAAAGCCATCGCTCAATTCCTGTGTTTATCAATCAGTTTCTGCAGCTCCTCCTTTTTGGCTCCCACCACCTTTTCCACTACTTTCCCTTTTTTAATTAGTATAAATGTTGGCATTGCTTGCACCTGGAAAGCCTGGGCCACCTCCTGTTTCCATTTATATGTACATTTGTATCAAATTAAAGTAAATTTTTCTGTTAAACAAAATGGGGCATATAGCTAAGATTTTAATTAGAATATGTAATTTTTATTATATATTATAATATTTTCCAATCATAAATTTTTATATATTGTAAAATATTAAAATTTTTAATAATTAATTTTAGAGTAATATATGTAAGAAAATGTATAATATTTTGGTATAAATTACATATATAAGTATCTTTTGATGAAGACAATTTTCTTGATCAGTCAAATTTTCAATGCATATCAAAACTTAAATTAAGATTATTTATTAAACTAAACAACACCAGATCAATTCTTATACCCTCAATCGTTAATATAATTTATAATTATTTGATAATATAAAAATCTACTCCATGTGCAGTATAAAATATGGGTGTATGAAAATTAAATTCTAAAACTAATTAAAAATAAAAGTATATATATTATCATTATGAAAGAAACCACGCGAATCTTACCATTAGCTCATCCACATCAATCTTAATGAACTCCACGTCTGTGTATTTTGCAGCAAAATTTTTGATAATTGGGTCCATGTATTTGCAAGGTCCACACCACGTAGCGGTGAAGTCGATAACCATCTTTAATGAATTAAAAAAAGACAATTAACTAATGGCCTCATGAAATTAAACCCAGAATTTCAGAAGCTGATAATGTTAATTATAGCTCATTTTATAATTTATATATCAAACTTACCAGCTTGTTTGTTTCTTTGGAGACATCAAAGTGAGCCTTCCATTTAGCAGTGGAATGGAAGGTGAGGATCAGGGATGATGAATGTGATGATTTTTCAACAAACTCAAAAGTGGAAAACTTGGCTCCCATAATGTTAATTGCTGCTATTCAATTCCTTTGGGGGGATCAAAAACCAATACTGATTTGAGGCTGTGTAGGAATTGTTATTGTGAGTGAATTTTGGGTGACGTAACATTTCGACCTTATATAGAGTAACAAGTATCGTGCATGATGGGGAATTAAATTATTAATTATTATCACATTAATTCTTAGTAAACGAGTCACCCCACAAAATAGCCAACCAGATTCTTGAATGCCTACAGCTGATTTTGGAACATAAAGTAAACGGTCTTGCAAGCTTCTTTTTTTTTTTTTTTTATCCGTGAAATGTTAGTGGTTAGTTTGCTAAAATATTAATAAAATAATTAATTAAATCCATAACATTTTATTTCTTGTTTTCCTTTTCATCACCAAATCAATTTTATAAATCAAAACTCTTCGCCTCTGAATTCATCCTAGTGGATTAGATAATTATCCATTTTATTCCTTTAAAGTGAATATCTAACTTCAAAAGAAGTCAAATGAAATTGATAAATAAAAATAAGGCTTAATTATTGTTTAGTCTCTAAATTTAGGAGGTGTTTTTTTTAGTCCTAGAAATTTAAAAATATTTTTTTTAGTTTATGAATTTTGACAAATTATTATTTTTAGTCTCTAACATAATAAATTAATATTTTGTGTCGATTTATAGTACTTTATCATATTTTTTAACATTTTGTGACAGTTTTAAAGTGCAAATTTAAAATAAATTAGCATTATGTTTTAATTTGAAAAATCAATCCATTTAATTTCTTTGTCATACTGGTTTCAACAATTTTTAAAATAAGTAAAAATTAATATTTGATATCAAAAGTAATTTTAAACAAGATTTAATTACAATTTAAATCTGAATTTGAGGTGTGCTTTTTTTAATCTCTAAAATTTAAGTCTAAAACAGTAATTAAGCCTAAAAACAATAACTGGGTGATAAATGAGTTAAACAATTTAAATTTATTAGTTTAAGTTTTATATTTTTTCCCTAACAAGTTAAATTTAAAGTTTGGTTCAACTTGTACACCTCTAATTTAATTTTCAGCCTTTGCCCACGAAATTTTTTTTTGTTAAGAATCAATTTTCCATTTTTAGTACCGGGTTGTTTTTCTGTTTATTATATCCCTTTCAGATGAAAGTGTTGATCTTCATAACAAACTCTACAAACTAAAACAGGTATTTATGATTCCCAGAAAATTGAGTTAATTAAGTAATTAACTAAAAAGAATTCCAGGTGACAGTAAAGAACGATAAGCACGCAAAAATCAAATCAGCATGAGCTGTTTGTTTAAATAAACAAGTTGAATAGCTTGTGAATGAATGGGCAAGAGCCGTCAATCCTCTTTTCAATTCCATTTCAGAGCAGTAGAGGTGAAAAAACAAGAAAAGAGAATAAATACATAGTACTATAGTAGTATTAAAAAAATAGTGCCTTAAAAAATCTAATAGGTATCCCATAGCTTAAGTGCGCGTATTTATTATAACTTTCAAATAAGCGTGAATTAAATGAAATAAATGTGTTGTCAAGTTTTTCTAATACCTACATTAAGATTTTATATTTTCTATCAAAGATGTAAAACTTATTTTAAAAAAATCTAAAATGTCTTATTATATGTTTTTTTTAAACTACATTTTTTATTTAAAATTTAATCAATATGCATTGCCAATGTAAAAAAATAATTAACTAAAATTATTGTTAATGTGACTTTTAAGATAATTAATTATTATAAAAATTGATAAAACTATTGTTAAAAACAGACGACTACACTATAGACGATTACACTATGCTAACTACACTAAAAAGTAATTTATAATTCTTGTCTTTTTTCATTGCATTCATTCTATTTATATGTGTTTACAAATGGCGATAATTATACACTAAGAATCAGTCAGTGTTCGAAGCAAAAGTAACAAATTCTACTGATATTATCTTGTAGGTGATTATAAGAAACTACAGGCAGAGTGAAGTAGTGGAGTAGTGGAAGACAGCACTACTCTGAAATGGAATTGAAATGATATTAATTATAAAGTTGATTTGCATTATTGGTGCTTCATCAACCTTGTTTCAAATATTTTTTTTATCTATGACCCTAGGTTTACTACAACCCAGAAAAAAAAATCTCTTAATATGTGTGTATTTGTTGTGTGGTAATGATTTTAGATTCTTGTCAAGCATATGGTAAAAGTAACATGTTATAATGTTAAGTGTAAATAACACTCACTATTTGATGAGTTGAGTGAAACGCTTGATTCCCTGGTGAGTGAGAGGAGGATGCGGATTGAATGTGATATGTATGTATGTGTGTGATAGAGTTAATATTCTTTGTTAACTTGACTTGCTATGAACTCATTAGGCTTAGTGCAACCATTTGTTAAATAAATAAAAGGTAACACCAAAAATAGTTGAACTGGGATAGAGAGATTCAGGCATAGAACACACTTTGACCCCGAGTTGTGATTAATTTTTGCTTAAGGACAAGTAAAATTTGAAGTTTGGAGTTGTGATAAATCTACAATAACATATATAGATTTATAGAGCTATCTAACATATTGTTATGCATTAATTTGATGATATAGTGTGGAAATATAACTCAAGTAATGAGTAATGATAGATAGTGTTACCACGAATGGTTATAGAGCTATCATTACCCACAACTACCACCACGAAAGTTTTGATTAATGCATCAATGTTTATTGAATCAGCGTTTTGGGTATATTTTCTGAGTCTTAACAAAATTTCTGCCAACAAATTTATTTTGATCGGATAGGTTGATCAGCATGCATCACTATCATGAAATGTTGTTTAACAAACACCAATATTTTGATCTGACTTAAAAGTTGGAAGGAATTGAAGATGCAGCCGAGTCATTTGAATGTCACAAACGGAGAAGATTGTTTACAAAAGTTAATTTTTTTATCGCAAGAAAAAGAAAATTATTTAAAAACAAAAAAAAAAAAAGTTCAGTCCGAGTCAATCAGTGACGAAGATCTGCGTGTAAAAAGGATTATATATATTTGTACTTTTGTTGGAGTTCTTTTGTTGTATCAAAGGACCTAATTCCAGTCATTAGTATGATAGTGATAATATTGAAGACAAGAAATCCTCACCTATTATCTTTTTTTTATGAAATTGGAGAAAATTTTCAAGATATTGATACGCCGCAGATACCAAATTCGGGTGAAACAAAAGTTAGGGGAAGATGTGACTTAGGTTGAATAGTTCGATCTATTCTTCAAAATTGTGATTAACCTTTTTTAAATTGAATCAGGCACAATTAAAAAAATCTTATGAATGAAAATTTAAAAATTAGAGCTTTTGATTATGCCAATCAGTTAGAAAAAAGAATACTTAAAAAAGAAAAACTCAGTAAAATTAGATCAAATGCTACTTTATTTATTTGACATTAGTTTATTTATTTTAATATCCACCTGAAAGTTAACTTAAAGGATACTTTGTAATAAAGCTTGTAAATATGCATAAGTTGATGTCATGTGCCCTTAGTGCAGTGAAAAGTTATGGCTCGAGGAGAAATAAAAACCAATCAGAGAATGCAACTGTAATATTTTTTCCAACGAGACACTGCTTTTGCAATTTGTGCCTTACGAAAGTATCTACCTTCCTAAACAAGGGGTGACAAAAGCGCCAACTGGTTGGCGGCTATTGCAGAAAGAGAAAACAAGAGCAACATTCCAGTCTCCAGAACATTAGATATTCGCATACAGTTTAGTTTCTTCATGTGAGATTTCGGACAAAGGTCCACACTAGCCACTGGACTACAAAATAGTGGAGGAGTCTAGACGTTTGAACTTTCAAGTGTCAAACAAAATTGTTCAAAACATGTTTTCATGCCAGGCGAATAAAAAATGGTTCACCACCAACTAGTGACAGTAATAACCACTATAAACAACTCATAACTTATCATGATTGCACCCCCACATCACCTGCGACGTGATTAACTTGACCACCAGCACCATGGTTGTTGTAATAGCCACCACCTCTGCCACCTCTTCCTCTGTTGTTATAATAGTTGTTCCTTGGATAATAATTTCCAGGTTGATCATAATATTGGTTGCGCCCATTTTGGTAGCCTCCTCTGCCACCACTTCGACCTCCACGACCATTTGAGTAACCCCTGCGACCACCTCCACCACGACCACCTCTATGGTTCTGATAACCCCTCCTGGGGTATGACTGCTGGTCCTTTGCCTCTACATCTCGTTCATTATACTCTAGATCCACTTGCTGGTTCGTCTGTTCATGTTGAACTGACACCACTTCACCTGCATTTTCTGCTTCTGCTTCTACTTCATCCTGCAGAAAAAATAATAAAACCTTTAGCATCTGATCAACTTCAATGTCAGTACAATATCTAGCCAAAATTATACAAACCTTCAGAAGCTCTCCCTCAGGATCAGAGGGATCTTCTTCAGATCCATGTCCTTGAATTGCAGTTCCTTCATCCTAATAAAAGCATATGGAACTTATAAGCTAATAGTATAAAGTATCCAAATTTATTTTGGCTTGATTCAAAGATGAAAAAAACAATATTCTTTACCAAAAGCGACAAGCAGTGAGAATTGAAGTGTATCTGTAGAATTCATATCACAGAACAAGTGAAGCACCATAGATATCTTACACCAAAGAAAAAGAAAGGAAAGAAAAAAAGACTACTTTAAAAAAATCCGGGATAATAGAAACAAATAATGTTTTACATTGCCACATTTTACACAGCTTAAAGAAAGTTATCACACTAGTTAGTGCTAGGTAATTGAATGTTACAGTATTTGCACGAACTTTGATTATGAAATATCGATATTGTGAAGTTGTCAAGGAGCCATAACTTTGGAATTGATCAAAAGCCAAGGTGAAAATATTGTCATCATTCCTAAGAATACTTGCAACAGAGAGACCATAACTTTGGAATTGATCTCCAAATAATGGCAAGACCTAGGTGTTGGGAACCTCCTTTAAAGTTTAAAGAATAAAATCTAGAGGTTGTTAGGCACGTGGAAAAGACTCAGTAGAAAGTTCATGCAGGATTTGGTGTGTTTATTCCATAAGATAGTTAGTTAAGGTGGTTACAACAGTGGTAAGGGAATTTAGGAGGACATAGAGTTTATGGCTGACTCAGAGATTAGAAACGCAAAACAGTATTGTACAACTAAAACAATCTGGTTTAGTGACCAGATTTTTCGGTCCAAACACTCAGCACATGAGGGTTCACTTAGAAGGGGAACAACTGTTACACAATAATTTTCCAATCCACAATTAATACAAATAACTGTCGGATAAACCACATATAACTGTTCAGCACAGATACAAAAAACTACTAGCCTATTTCTTATTTCTTCTACCATATACTACAAATTTCAAAGACATAGGCCTTCCACCAGTCTATCCAGTTTAAATAGGTAAAAAGTTTACAGCACTGGGCAGATCAGAATAATAATTTTGTTAACTGAGATTTCTTAGTTGTAATGTTGTTGCCCTTGTAAGGAAAGGAGTACTTTGTGTGCTCTCATCATAAATTCATGACTGAAACAGAGTTATTCTTCATTCTTCCAAAATATTTTAGGGTTCCCATCACCAAGAGCACCAGACTTATAGTTTATAACAATGATTGTTAATTATAAAAAATGTCAAGCTATACTTCACAGATATATCCGTATGTGTAAATAGAAAGAGGACAAAATGGGAGAAAAAACAATCAGTCGCCATAGCAACCATATGTGCTTCTAGAATGTTGTGCAAGTATTCAAAATAAAAACAATGACGACAAAACCTCGTTACACTATCGGGTGTCCACTACATAGATCAATCAACTTTCTTGTATGAGTGTTAGTCTGTTTATGAAAATTATAGGCATACATTTAATTTTGCGCACCACTATTACACTGGATCAGGATTCAATTCAAATAACAGTTCAACAGTAAATATAAATAGATATTTGCACACTTGTCACCAGAATAACAGTGATCTTAAAATTTTTGGCCTAATATGCATAGTACACGACACACTTGTTAGACCTTCGAAGATAAGGAAAACTTATTTCATAGTAGAAGTAGAACTTCAAAAGATAAGGAAAACTTATTTCCTAGTAAGTTACAAGTGTTTATCAGCCACCTATGTTGGCCAGGGGATGGAACACCAATACACCACTACACAGACAATGGAATGGAGAATTTCCCTCTCATGCCCTCTATCATCACTTTGGACACACCCAGGTAGCACTCCATCTGGTATTTGAGACAGCCACATACTTAAAAAGACAGACCATGTCACTGGTATATTATATCATTTCGCTAACCCCACAGAAACAGGAAATTTAACCATATAAACACTAACTCGCCACTTAGAATAGGGAAATGCAACAGTTGATAACTCGAAGCCTGAAACCAAGGACTTATCAGTAAAAAACATTTTGACTTCAATTGAAGAGAACAAGTACAACACACTATACAACGTCAACAATGACAATAATATTCTAGAAGACATGGTCAGGAGAGTTATCAATGCACTACCAATTCTCCCATAAACTATACTCTCTCCGGTCTCAAATATAAGCAACAAAAATTGCTTCTTTTTTTTTTGTCTCAAATATAAACAAATCCCAATTACCTATACCTTATTTAATGAAACTATCCACAAAATACCCTTCATTTAATAAGGCCAAAGACTTTTTTTTATGATTGATATCAAGTTCCAATGAAGGATAATTTAGGGAAAATGTTTATTTTTTAATTGGAAATGACACCATTTGATGAAATTAACTAATTTTCTTAATAACTGTGAAGTATGTCTTTTTTTGCTTATAATCAAGACCAGAGGGAGTATGACATTCCTTCTTATTTAAAGAAGATAGACAAGGCCTATTCTGACATAGAACTTGCATACACATCCTATAACCAAAGACTCAACTTTCAGAGATATAGATTTAATTTCTCAAAACATGTCGTGAAGAAGGGTCTCTTCATTTCAACCTAACAGAAAAAATAAATATAATCTAGAAAAATCACTCCAAAATGGTTGTTCCCAGCATATTGGAGAAAAATTATAAAAAAACATTGGAAATATTTAGACATGCCCACATGAAATACCATCTGTAAGAAACAGAACCTCTGCTTGTACATTCTTCTATATCAAGAATGGTTCTAAACATCATATATTTTATCATTGTTTGCACACATTAATAATAACAACAACAACAATAATAATATAATAATAATGGAAGACGTGTATGTGTAGAACACGTCTAGAAGCAGAACCTAGTGGGATAACTATGTACAACATGATGTTTTGTACATATTGCAGATTAACTGTGTAGAACAAAATATAACAATCTACTTGAAGACATGCATGTGTATTGTGTACAGGGTACTTTAGCTACTAAAAGGTTTCTCCTAACACTTCAAGTGCAGGGGATAACTCTATCTTGCACTTTGTGCATTAAGATTACACACAAGGTTGTCAAACTCCAGATTTTACATAAACTTGGTGCAGCTCTGTAAACTCAACTTTAAACTTGTAATAGTCAACTTCATATAAATAATATAATAAAACACTTATTTTAACTTATTATATTATGCTTTATTTAGTTTTCATCACTGTTATTATTTAATTTATTATATCACTGTTATATATTATGCTTTAAATAGTTTTTTTATTTTTTATAATGAGTTTAATGCCTATCCACTGACGGTGTAAAACACCGTCATCCAATCACATTTCATCATTTTACATAATTATTTTAAAAGTCAACAAACTTATCATACATGGTGAGTTGTAATTGGATGACTGCATAAAACTTTTTACATTGTCAGCGCATAATCTTTTTTCTCTTTTATAATACCCTTATATTTATTATTATTACTATTATTATTATTCTTTAGTTGATTATATATTATATGCTATGTTTTCATAAAAAAACAAAAAAATACCTGTTGGGCTCAAACAGAGGCCCAACAATACAAAACAGACAAGAGATAAAGAAAGAAACCCTGACTATGACCCGACCCATCAGGTGCTTTTAGCTAGCACTGCCACAAACAGACAAGAGAACACAGAGGAGTGGGAGGTCACAAAGGCTGTCCACAACAGCAAAGGTCACAGTGCCTTACCCACAACAAAGGTTGCAACGCCATAACCAGCAACGCTAAAGGTCACATAACCATGTCCCTAAATGCACTAAAAACAACCAAAACGACATGTGTTTTGGATTAAAAATTGACCCAACAAACTTGTTCAGCCTCAAGATTGCGAGTCTGCTACAAATACACACAAAAAGTAATTTGCCACCAAGTTAAACAAGACCGTGCCTGTAGACTCGTCAACTCATACGAGTTAATTAGTCTCCCGAGTTTGATAACCATGATTAAACAAATATATATTGCATAATTCTATATTTTTTATAACTCATGATTCATGATAGAAAACAAATTATTTATAGGTCTCATGCCCCTTTATAGCTTAAGCACAGTAGTACAGTATATTACAGATACCCTCCTCCTATAGCATTTCAGCTGTAGCCGAAGCAAATGAGTAACTTGCCAACTTCAATTAAGTCACTGGGACATGTAAATCTAGAGCATATTCTTAAGCACGACTTCATCAATACTACATTCATCCAGGTTGCATAACAAAGAAAGTATAATGAGGTTAACCATGCTTATTCATCTATATAAATTAATAAATACACTTCAAGTCCACTGCATAAAGCAGTAACACCGGAGAAGAAATATAATGATTTTCTTCAAAACTAAGAAACACAATGAGATTCTAATTTAATTTTTCCCTAACCCCATGTATCAGCAGAAGAATTACAACAAACAAATCAGCAAACATCCTTCTCACATCCCTCCCCTCTTACCTGTGCAACCATAAACAGAAATCACCTCTCAACAAAAGTTCTATCACTTCCCAACAACATTTTATCCAACCAAATAAAGTAATGTTGACATCTACGGTACTTCAGTCCCAAAGCAGTCCAAAAAATTTAAACTTCATTCCAACAAAGACATAACAGCATTCAAGCCATGAACTTAACTCAGCTGAATTCCCATTTTACCAATTCAAAACAAGCAACGCATTCCAAACACTAACTTTTCAAAAACAACCAATCCAACAAGCACTATAAATTATACCTTCTCCTGAGACTGAAAAACAGGCTGCTCCACTTCAACCGGAACCACAGACCCATGCACCGGCACATGGAAGGAAACGTAATTTCCCCCAGCAGCTGCCGCAGCAACTTCAACCGGAGCCTTCATCTCAGGTGTCGTAGTAAAGTACTCCGAAGACATAATCTTGTTCAACTTCTCCCTTAATGCAGCATCTACAGAAAAAAGAAACCAAAAACCAAAAAAAAACAAAAAAACACTCAATAAAAAGTTAACAAGTAAAAAAACAACTCAACACGAAAGAAAAAAAGAGCAATTCAACAGAACCATACAAGTAACATCAGCATCAGGCCCAATGGGCTGCTCCGACTTAGCAAGCCACAGCTTGGCGTGTTCCACGCAGCGGTGCAGCGCGTTCTTGTGCGAAAAGCTTGAATCCGCGGGCCGCGAAACGAGCAACCCTCTCAGTGCGGAGATCGAATCCAAGTCCTTCTCGCCAAGCAGATCGGTGGCATCGTCGGTGACGTAGTCGTAGGTCAAGCAGCAGCCACGCTCGTGCGTCCTGGTAAGCATCGTGGACGCAAAGTCACTCTTCACATCGAAAAGTGAACCAAAATAGAGCAAATTAAGCAGGTCCTCCACAACGACGTCGTTCCTCGAGTTCGAGTTCGGCTCAGTCGAGCCGGAGCTCTCAGCTAGGGTTTCGTTTTCGGTCTCGGTCTCGTGGCGAGGGTTTTGAGAAGACGTGCCGTTGATTTGGAGCTCTTCGGAGAGAGCGGTGGCGAGAGGTTGCCGGAGCTTATCGAGCTCATCGATGAGGGCGAGGACGGAGGGTTTGGAGCGTAGAACCTCTTCCTGCTCCTTGTTCAAGGGCTTGCCCAAGGTGACGGCCTCTTCCATGGCGAGGATGCGGTTCAGCTTCTTGCGGAGAGCGCGGAGGCGCTTGTTGATAAGGCTCATCACGGGACCGTCGTTGGCGGCGGCGACGTCATTGTTGCTTGCGGTGGCCGCCATTTGTAACCAAGCAGCTCCTTCTGTTGCTCCTTTAGTTAAATCGGGGGTTGTACGGTGGCGCCGCCCCGGAGAAGGGTCGTTTGCGGCGGAGAGAGAGAGAGTGGGGTTTGGATTGGTTCAGTGTGAACGATACGGCGGTGAGTGTGTGTGTGTGTGTGGAGAGTGTAGTTTGGGTTTGGGAGAGTTTATAATGAGAGTGTTCGGTTTGAGGTTTTGATTTTTGTGTGTTTAGAAAAATGGGGAGGAAACCGAGTGGGCCGAACTTGTCGGTTCTGTGGACAGCTTCGAATGGCTTCCTTCCTTGGACTTGTGGGATTTTTTGATCCAATTAGACATGGACACAGCATCGTTTGTGCCAGCTGGGTAGAATGGATCATCATCCTATGGATATCAAAGAGAACTAGGGTATTATTCACTTGCTAAAAATACAATTTCGATTATGTTATTTTAGTTAGTTTTTAATTTATTTTATTAATTAAAAAATTTGTTTAATAATTTAATAAATATTTTATTTTAATAATTTTTTAGTAATTTTTAATATTTTTTTAAATATTGTTTGAAGTAGTATTTTTTAAAATGCTAATTTTTAACTTTTAATTTAAAAAAAATCACTTTTATTCTTAATATATTTATTCATTTTTCCTATTAGCTTTTTAAAATAAATCATGATTTTATTATTTTCTATTATTTTATACTTTTCAATTACTTCAACAATTAATTTTACCAAATACTTATAATTTAATAAACTAATTTTTTAACTTTTAGCTACTAAATAGTTTCTCAGATTCTAACTAGTTTATCCAACATAGTTTTGATTTGATTTTCATTTAAGAAATTCAATTCAATTATTTGTGAAAATAAATTCTTGAATTTCTAAATTAATGAGATTCGAGGAGTGGCAATATTTTCTTTTTTTAATCTCAAAGTGGAAAAACTATAAACCAAGAAGCATTTTATTCAAGTAAAAGTGGACCTAGGATCAAATAGCTTAAGTAAGGTATTGAGTTTGAATTTTGAGAGAAAATATCTTACTAAAGATGATCACTTAAATTTTACCACAAAGATTAATTATTAATAAAATCGATAAATATTTCATAACAATCACATAAAAAAATGTAATTTCTTTTATATAATGGTGATAATGTGGTTTAAACCTAAAGTCTCATGCTAATTATAAAATTCTTTATCATTAGGTCAATCTTAGTTGATTAGAAAAATTATAATATATATTATATTGTATAAAATGAAAATATATATTTAGTAAACATGAAATTTTTATACTAAAGGAAAATTGACAACATTGATATAGGTTTCTTATCTCTCTAGTTCATATTTATGAAATATTGGAAAATTAATCCAAATTTTTAAATATTAATATAAGTGAACGAAGAATTAAGCACATAAAAAAAAAGAGTTAAGAGATGTATTTCAAGATGTAATGGAATATATCTAACTCTCGAGAAACTCCATTAGTCTAATAAAAAGATAAATGGAGAGGTGAAACAATAAAAGTCTATTAAATTACATTTATGAATGAAGTTATTCACCATCATTATAGAATGGGATCCTTGTGAAGAGAAAAAGTATCATTCAACTAAAGACTTATGCGATAATAGTGTTTTTTAAGTTTATCAAGAAAATTTATAATGGGGAGAGTTTTTTCAAGTTTATCTATAAAATTTGTTAGCTTATTTGAGATAGTGATTATTTGCTTACATGTTCCACTTGATGACGTAAGAAAAACATGTTGAACCACATTAAATTTGTTTCTCTTTCTATTTTATTGTTTATAGGAACTAATATACATATTATCATTTCTCGGGTTCTGTCATAGAATAAATATTAAAATTCTAAAGTAAATGTTTCTCAATATTATAAACACAATGGTCATTCAAAATATTGAGTTATATTTTCTCCATTACATTTTATAAAAATATTGGATAAATAGAAAAACAGTTCAAATAAGTAAAAGACCAGATAATGTAGTGAAGAGTCTCGCTCTCGCTCATGGGAAATTTCATACCTAGGTCGTATACAACATTTTAACACTTAGTTTGTAATTAGAAAAAAATGGCAATGCTGTTAATATTACTGAAGACTAATTGTAATAATATTATTTAACAAAAACTCATTATTACCAAACTTATTAATTTTATATTCAACAGATATTGATCTTGTTTGTTTTGATATTTTTAGAATTGTTTTTTAGTATAGGATGACACATATTGCTATTAGGGGCCTTAGATTTTCAATACAAAATGAAAATGTATTTCCATTTTGCCTCTTGTCAAAATACAAAATAGAAAAATGTTTCCATTTTATATTATGTAAACAGAAATACGTTTGTTTTTTATCTTGCCATAATACGAAACAAAAATGCATTTTCATTTCATACTGTGAACACACACCCCAATACAAAATGGAAATATTTTTTCATTTTGTGCAATAGAAAACAGAAATGCATTTTTGTGAGGGTATTTATGTTAAAATAAAAAATACTAAAGAAGGGGGTGCAATAGAAAAAAAGGTAGTGTCAATAACAAAGGTCTCCTAATAATAATGGAACCTAAATATCCAATACACAGTAGATCAATTGAGACAACCAAGGTGTTTGGGCTTAGTTTTTCATTTCATTTTGCACATGAGCTTGACCCAACCCATTGAAGAGTAAACTGGCCAGAATCTGCTGTAGTTGAAATTCTTTTAGCTATGTTAAATGATGAAATATATCCCACATTTTGAGGATGAAATATATCCCACATAAGAATCCTCAGCATAGTGGAGTAGCAAAGGAATTTGGCACAAATAGAGTCCCTCTCCTTTCCAAGACTGAGCCCCTCAAATCATATAATTTTATCAATATTAATTTGCACCATCATGATTCGTGAGCAATGATATCTCCTTTCCAACCTCTAACTCATGATGAAATAATGAGTTTTTTGTGCTAAAAAAAGTATGTGAAATGAACAATTAAATGCCAATCATAAAAGTTATTAACTAAATTTTCTTTTTTTATAGAAGTTAATTTTTATGCACAAGAAGTCTGTAATAACTAACAAAAAAATTTATTATTAATATGATTTTTACTATATTTATTATAAAATTTAATAAATTTATTATACTATAGTTTATGATTAAATGACAGTAAAAATAGCAATGCTTATAGTATTTACCAATTTTTTTATAGCATTGAAGATATCATATAATTGATTAGTAATAATAATTTTTGAAAATAATTTGATGTATCAATACCTTTTATACTTTTGGATGAAGTAATCATACCCAACAGCCCATGAATTGTACACCAAGAAAAACGTGAGTGAAATGTGTGAAAAGTGAAAAAAAAAAAAAAAAAGATTGACTCGAGATGTGTCGATTAATCATCATTTCGCCACTTGCAAATAAGTTCACTTATACTTCCTCCTAATTTACCACTTGACTACCCCGAAAAAGCAACATCCATTTCTTCACACCGACTACATATTGGACATGAATAAGAGACAAATTTGACTGATGTACATTAAAATCAGGGATCAAAATGGCCAATAGTTGTTAAAATCTAAGATTAAATATATAGTTCCTTTCCCTAAAAAAATGATAGTTCCTTCTTAAAAAAATATTAAATTAACATATTCTTAACAATAGCTAATTTTAAGTACTGGACCCATATGCTCCTCTTTTTTCATTCCTCTTCCTCCTCTTCTCTTACCATCATAACTGAAAGCTCTTTGTAGTCAAGTATAAGACCTGTCATTTGGAGAAATAGAAATGAGTTAAAGAAGCATAAATTATGTACCCAAAAAATAAAGCATAAATTGATTATGTGTAGTCAATATGACCGAGACTTAATTTATTTCCTCTAATTCATCCAAGGAGATCTAGGAAAGTTTCATTATTCTTACCCCCTTTTTTTTTCCTGCGGGTTAACCACTGTTGTTAATGGCTCTTTTTTTTTTTGTTACTTTGGTTAATTGTTCTTTGATGGTGTTAGGCCTGATAAGTAATTCAGGCCTGTTTGGCAAGAGCTTCTTTAGAAACACTTTCAAGAAAAAAAAATTGAAATTAACTTTTTTATTAATTAGCTAAAATTAATTTCTATTAGTTAATTTATAGAAATTCTTTCATATAATTTCTTTAAAAAATAAAATAATATCTACGAATTAGCTAATAGTTAACTAACTAATAGCTCATTTTAGTTTCAGTTGAAGGAAATAATTGAGAAAAAAAAGATAGTTCATTTTAGCTTATGTAGAAAATTTGTAATTATCATCAACTATGCGTCAAAATTACATGCATGTGTTCATATTTATGGAAAAAGATAGTTCATTTTAGTTTACGTAAAAAAAAAAGATAGTTGATTTTAGCTTCAAAAAAGTTATCATCACATAGCTGAATATTATACTGATTATATGCGTCAAAATTTAGTTTTTACCAAGAGAGAGTATTTTTTTTTTCTTTCAAAATTATCAAATATGGGTAGATTTTGAATAATTATTGTTCAGTGGTAAGTCATATATAAGAATACAATTTTGTAAGCAAAAGTCGTAAATATAGGTATGACTAGCTTCTTAATTTTATTTTGTTTTTAATTTTTGTAACAGAAGTTTCGAGGCAAAGTACAATTTCAGTCGACGATGAACTCACGACTTTTGAAACAAGTTCGTATTCCGATATTCACGACTTGCCCTTAAATAGGTAATTGTTTAAAATCTATCCCATTTGATAATTTTGAAAATAAAAAATTAACCCCTCTTACTAAAAAATTCATTCTCCTTTAATTACATGTTATAATTTTTAACCAAGTTACCAATCTTGCTTGCACAATGAAAAAAATCACTGGTTTATCTCTCCATCGAATCAAATTTAGTCAATACTAAAGTTTTAATCAATTCCAACCAATATCCTTTCTTGAAAATTAAGAACATAAATTCAATAGTCCAAACAAAAACTCAGAGAGATAAACTATTCATACCAAAAGAGTTATATCCCATCATAAGTTGTGAAGATCATCTTTCACAAACTCAATGATGTAGTCCCATGACGACATCAGCACATATCGCAACAAATTCTCTTTCATCCTATAGTGGTATCTCCAAACTTAGCTATTCAAGTAAATGCTGCTGCGGCTGCTTTTTTATTTTTATTTTTGTTGTCCAAGGTATCGATTGTTGATAGCCAAAAATTAATTCTTCAAAATACAAAAATTCATTCAAAAAGATGATTTCTTCTATCAAATATTCTTCTTTTTTTTATATACAAACTTGATGATTGAATATGTAACCAATATACTTAAAGCTAGGAAATAGTTACATATCAACTATACGTCTATACCACATATTTGTTGGAGTAGTAAGGTGATTTGGTGGTTAAGACATTAATATTTGTGGATTAAAAAAAAACATATATTTGGTTGGTGTGCAACAGTGCAAGCTTCTTTCTTTATGCGTCGTTGTTAGTGGAGTTCTGATATAAGTGATGAAAAGGCAGAAATTTTGGACACCTTTCCCACCATGTCTCCCACATTTAGAAACAGAAGTGCTCAAGTACACCACATCTATAACAATTATCACAAGGATGGCTGTGTTTGCGAGTCTTCAATTGCATGATCCATGGTTCTACATACAATATTCACCATCCCGTGAAGTGGACATATTCGTGAGGGAAAAGTAGGTATAATCTTCTTTCTAAGATTTGATCAGTGTGGGTTGACTAGCTGGCTCTTGCATGCCTAGCTCGTGTGTGGTTATATATATGTATCTTAATTTTGTTTGATCTCCTCGGATTCAAGAATAATAATATGATGTTCCTATCTAAAATGGAATGATTTGGTACGGATGATTGCAAAAGGGAAGTCACAAGCAATTTTCCTATGTCATCTTGGATTCCCACAATTACAAAATTGTTATCTTTTATTGCAAATATTTTAAAATTAAGTCATACAAATACAAATGATAATTGAAGATTTGTGTTAGCAAAAACTCTTACATATTCACTATGCATCTCTATTAAATTCTTTTCTTTTTTATACTAAGTAATTGCATGTTTACATATACATTATGAAGTATATATAAAAAAAATTGATCAATCAAAGATAAATATTAAAAAATTTATAATAACTTAATGCATTGTTCAATCAAATAAGCGTTTGAGTAGATATTGGTATCATTTTAAGCCCTTTCCTTTACAACTTTTGTGTGGTTCTAATAGGAAAGCAAACACCCATTAATAGAAAAAAAAATATTTGCTCGGATAAAAAAATAAAAGAATTTGTTACTTTTACTATAGAGTCTATCAATTTTCATTTTAAATTTAGTTATTACGATATTAGTGTAAAATATTGTTTACTAATCTTCACCCATGAGAATTTGATTAACCACTTATATAATGGGGTCTGTCTACCAACCACATTTATATTTCATCACATTGATATCTCTAACAACTCTTTAGTAGAATAATATAAAATTTAGCCTCTACGTACTTATTTTTCTAGACAGGTTTTAATTAAAATTATCCAAACAACATTATTCTTCTCAAATCAATTTTGTTGAATTTTATTTTTATCTTAAATGAATTTTACAAAATCAAGTTAATTCAAGATTAAATTTACAAATGCTAACCCAAAACACATTAATTAAGCTCTTCTATCTGTCTTTTTCAGATTTTTTTAGTTTCTCTACTATCACTTTCCATATTATTTTTATGTTGGCCCATTAAAATAATAATACATAATATTTAATGATGACATTTAATATTAAAAATTATATGACTTAAAAAAAAAAACAAAGTAACAACATAGAAACCAAATCCTTGTTCTCCCAATGTATTTTTTTTACAGAGTCATAGACAAGCACGTTCTTTTTCCCAAGTTTTTAATGTTGCGTTGTCGCTGGCTGGTCACCATAATTTACACACAGACAGCCGACAGCTGGTACATTGTATCCAGAACAGAAGTTGCCTGTTGCTGAAATAAATAATGTTTTAATTTTGTTAGCTTTGATATTGACCATTCAGGCCGAAAGCAAAAAAATGAGTGAAGGTGGCAAACGTGACCCTTTAGTGATGTTCGTACCATAACGTGGGTTGTGAAAATTGGTTAAAAGGATCTGAACTTTGAACAGTTCGATTTCCCCATCTGAATAATTGTTATCATCCTTTACCTTAACGTTCTCCTATTACCTTTATTCAAAGAAATTTGTTTTTGCAAATATTTATAACGAGTTCTAAAATTCTAAATATATTATTATAAGGGCAGGGACACTTACACATTTTTGGTTTGTGGAATGGCCGATCTACGAGGGAAGGGAAAGAAAATATCCCAATTTTATTCTTTCCTTGGGTTCTTATAGTATAAAAGAGGGAAGGAAAGATTAACAATATCGTGGTATCTACTGTTTATCTGTTCCTTTATCTTTTCAGAGAAAATGAAGGAAAACAGTTGTAAAGTACAAAATATTCTGAATATATATATATATATATATATATATATATATATAACTTTCTTTTTTGCAAAATAATTTAATAACACTTTTTAATAAAATAAATTATATGTTCAATTTCTTAACTAGTATTCTAATATTGTGTTTGGCAGGGGCTAGTGAAAGCACGAAAGGTAAAAGTGGATGGAAAGAGCGAGGAGAGTTGAAGGTGCTTAATAGACATGAAAGTGGTATGAAAGTTTTAAAAAAATGGTGAGGTCTACACTACAATGTTTCCATGCAAAATAGAGAAAAAAAAAGAGTGAAATAAATAATGCTTGAGTGTGAGAAGTATCAATAACGTATTATTTTATTAATTTAGTCCTAATTTTTTCCCCTTTGCTTGTGACTCCCAAAAGACATTATTGATTACTGACGTATATGATAGAAGTACTCTTTGATTAGTGACTACAAACATTGTAAGTTAATATGCCACCAAAGGCATATAATCAATTATGTCTTACTTTCTTTAAAAAATGTTTTCATAGAGAAAAAAAATCTGGATAAATATATTTTAAATAAGGGATAAAATGAGAATTGCGTTAATGATTAATTTTTTTTCTTATATACTAAATATTTTATCTTTTTTTGTTGTTTTTCACTTCAATCAAACAACTTTACTTTTAATTCTCTTTTTATTCTATTTCACTTCTTTTCATTCTATTTTTTTTTTCACACTTTCATTTTTTTCTTTTCTCTTTACCAAACACAATATACAAACAATGATAAACATTTGCCTTAAAAAAACTTGATACAAAAAATTATCATATATTGTTTGAGAGTTGAGACTTTGAGTATGGTGATTTTACAAATGTTACACAAAAATACTAAAACTACATTTTAAATTTGAATATAATTAGAATGAATTTATAGTATGTAAATATAAGATATTAATAATTTTTTAAAAGTCACATTTATGATAAGTTTTAATTAGTTGATAATATAAATTTTGTTGTATTATCCATATATGAAAATTAAATTCTTTAAAAATGTATAATATTATATTGTATATTTTTAAAATGTAGAGATAAATGTGCATATTGTCCTAAGTTGAAGGGAGTAAATTGAAGTTTTTCCTAAGAAAAATAATGATGACCACTATTTCGTCTAAAAAGTTTAATAAAATAATTAATTTGAATAAATCTTCCAATAAACATCATTATATATTTTGTATTTTGTTCTAATTATTAAATAAAATATTGATAACCACCATTTTTTTTTACATTCCAACTATTATTTTATATTAATTGTATTTCAAGTATGTAATTGAATCCTTTTATATTAATTGTATTCACTTTTTTATTTGATATCTTTTTAATAAAATAAAAAACATTATTAAGAAAATTATGATTTGCCTGGCGCACTTAACCTAAGAAGATATAATATTACTCCATTCATTTAATTATTATGTGCCTTGCGCACTTACCCTCGCATGCATCTTGTTTACTTAATAATTTAAAAAATACTATACTAAATCATCATCAATTGTTGAACGATACATTGCAATAATACGCATCAAATTTGATAATTTAACGAGAGAATTGGCTTTCCACGTACATTTTGCTTCATTTAATGAGGAGGGCATGCCGGCATCGCAACAGCAAGAACTTTCAGTGGAAGCTTGCTGATTTCTTGTCTTATGATACGACAGTGTTATATTTATAATATTTTTTATAAAAAAATTCTTTTTATCTTTCTACTGATATCTTCTTTCGTATGGCATATATATTGACATTTACTCTGTTTTCTCTCTGTATTTCTTTCTAAATTGTGAAGTTTGTTATATAAAAAATTACATAGAAATAGCATTATCATGTATGAAAATAAAATGAGATGATATTATATATATCCGTAGAAGAGTAGAAAACTCAACGATTCAACCTTATTTGGTTCAACATCTCAAAAGAGATTTTTCACATCTTCAGCATCATTTTAAAAACTACTAATAATTATAATTCACGTTCAAGACATGCATATCTTTGTTTTTTCACCTATTTTTTTTTTAAGACAGATAAGCTTTCATGAACTACTTCTATTTTATCGTGAGTTATTGTGTCGAATAATTGAAACCAAACATGCGCTAAATTATCACATCCGAAACGTGATTTTTACTTCTCAACATGTTTTCAAACACACTAATTGCATTGAACAACTTTCAAAAGAGAAGATAGACATATATATATATATATATATATATTTATTTTTTTCTTCCACTTATTTTTATGCAGAATTTTCATACTTAGCACTATAGTAATCTAACTCTCCTTGTGAAGCTAACTCCACATCTTGAGTTGTATCTTGGAGGTCACCACTTCCCTTGTAATGATATCTTTGAGCCACAATCAGAAAATAAACCAAGTTGAGGACTCCAATCCCTGCTACCAGATAGTAAAAGTAATCAAGCCTTCCAGCATTTATGTCATTTGTCAACCAATCTGGATGGCTATGTGTTCTGGTGACATGATGAACAGTGGTGACTAGTGCACTGCTAACATAGTTAGCCCCAGCATAAGAGCAAAAGAACAATGCATTGGCAATGCTTCTCATGTGCTCAGGGAATTGCCTGTTGAAAAACTCAATTTGTCCAATCACATTGAATGCCTCACACAGACCCATCAGGACTAGTTGTGGAACCAGCCACAGGACTGACATGGGGGCAATTCCAAGTGGGCTTGGATTTGCATTTGCCAAATCTCTTCGCACTTTTTCCACCAATGCAGCAGCAACCATGGATAAGATGGAGAACACCATGCCAATTCCAATTCTCTGCAGGAGTGTGATCCCCCCCTCATGCTTAGTGATTCTCCTTAGTGTTGGCACCATGATTCTGTCATAGAATGGAACCCACACACCTACGGTGATGAATGATATGACCCCAAGGGAACCAGCTGGGATTTGGAATTTTGCTCCAAGATGTCTGTCCATTTTCAAGGCTTGTGACACAGTAAATGTTCCTTGTTGTGCCATGGAAGTAAATCCTAGGATCCCTGCAGCCCAAATTGGGAAAATCCTTGCCAAGCACTTCACATCTTCCACTTGTTGGATGCTGACAACTTTCCACTTATTTGCTCTACTCCCATCAGGGTTTTGCTCCCCCTCCATTATTACAGCTGCTTTATTCAAACACCTATCAAAATATAAATCAGCCCATGTTAGTTAAAACATTTGAATATAATAGTCTTTCTAGCATTTCCCCCCATAAAATACTAAAATAATTCCAAAAGTTGAATCCAAGTTCTAGAAGAAATCATAAATAATATATAATATATTATTTTTTTAGGTCACCATATATCATTTGTTTGTTGATAACTAATTTTGACGGAAAATTTGACTAATCTTTTTTAGTGATTTTTTTCTCTCAATTATATTCCTTTTACTTAAAAAAAAAATTGAATTTAGCACTGTTTAAACCAACTACTATGCATATTATTGGTACCAACCTTAATTATTGGTCAATGATATAAGATAATAACACACGCACCCATAATGGTAGTATATAACAAAGTTATTGCAAATGCAAACTGGATACTCCACCTAAATGAAAGAGATATCCATCTTACTAACCTAAATTGGTTGGTCAGTGGTAGCTTTGAAAAAACTTGTGTCCCAGTAAGTGGAGGATCATAGAAAACCCCATCAACATGCTTCTCACTTGGTAGCTCAACTTTCCGTTTTCTATAAGCAGCCACTAGAACTTGTGCAATACTCGTGAAAATGCTTCCTTCTGGCTTCACATGCACGTAGATCCTTGTACCCACAAAGAACATGATGATAGAGCAGAACATACACACTGTTGGTATGGCAAAACCTATCTTCCAGCTAACGGAGTCTTGGATATACACAACCACTGTTTGAGTGATCAACAACACCACCGTGAAAGTGGTGTAGTACCAATTAAAGAAGCTATTGATACCTTTTTTTCCTTCATCTGTGGTGGGGTCAAATTGGTCCACACCAAATGGGATGCTACATGGCCTTATGCCAGCAGAGCCTATGCTTAAAAGGCAAAGTCCCGTAAGTAGAGCACCTTGGTGAGGTGTGCTAGCTTTAACACATTGGTTCAATGCTTGTTGCTGAGGAGTGCATGGTGGAGGATGCAACTCTGGTAACCATGCTGTTAAAGTCACCATCACCATACCCTGTCACAAAAAATTTCAATAGGAAATTCAATTATATAGTTATGTGCCTATGTGTATGGAATAAGACTATAAGAGTAATATACTAATATTGCTATATCTTTTTACTATTGATCATTCTTTAAATTTTCTTGCTTTCTTGTAATAAAGTATTGAACGAAAAAAATAAATATATTTACTATTTCAAAAATATCAAATATATTTAATTCTTTTCGTATAAAAATAAATAATTAAAAGATGTAGTAGGAGAATTTTGAATATTGTTTATCGAATAACCACCCAAAAATAAAAGTCAAAGACAAAAGACAGTAAGATTCTTTTGATGTGACGTTACGCATCATATCTATGAAATGATTTATCATGTATGTGAAAGGAGAAAGGTGGTTGCATTAGTCTGAGTTACAGGCGAGAGTGGATTTTATTCTTTTTGATGATAGACAATTATTTATAATTATCTTTGATATATATATATATATATATATATATATATATATATATATATATATATATATATATATATATATATATATATATATTTTTTTTTTTTACGAAACACTGATTTTCCATTTAGAACAACCCACTAATTCAACTTAATTAGTTTCCCCTTGCTCAAAATATATTGAAATTGCTATCTTTGCTTCATATCTATTATTGAATTAAGTCCACATGGACTCTAATTTAATCTCTCTATTAGAAAATTGCATGTCCATTATCACGTTGAATTATAAAATATGACGACACTACTAGACCACGTGAAACAGGACATGCATGATTATATATAGTATTCGGTTTTGTTAACAGAGAGTAAAGAAATAAAGTAGAAATGTAAGTTTATCTTTATTAAGGTCAACCACTTTTTGAGTTTAAGCCAGCTAATATAATACATTGATTAATATAATATATAAACACATATATTAAACTAGAGTTTTTTAAAAGTTATTATGAATCCCAGTAAATATGATGAATATTTCTATTTTTAAATAATTCATAAACAATTTTTCAATCATATATGCATTTGGTATATATGTTAATGACGCAAAAAAAATCTTAGGTAAAAAAATACACACACACGTACAACTCGTGCATGACTATTCACTATTATATTATTGTAAAGCCTTAAAATATAATCCATAAGTTGTGCAATTGCATTGTCATGTCTCTTTTATCTCTTTTTATGTTTCCATCCACGGTTCCAGTGACTCTACGAAGTGTCTGATTTTGAAATTTCAGTTTTATTGCATAAATAAATATTCTTATTTTAATTTATTACAATTTAAAATTAAATTAAATATATATTATTTATATAACAAATCAATACATCACTTTTCTACATTAATGTTATTTTTTCTTTGTGCATCGCTATTCATCACATTAAAATTAAAAGTTTTATTTGATGCTTTCTATATTTTCTCCGTACCTCTCCCTTTGTTGTAATATTTTGGTGCAATTTAGAAAAACAATTTCTTTAAATATAATATATACAGTTATACAGTAATGCAATGAGGGAGGAATGTATGATTACAAGTAAATGGTTGAGTGATAGTAGCTTATTTCTTTGATTTAAGATTTGAATCTTAATTGATTTTTGAGTTTAAAATAAATTATATTTAAAAAAATACTTATCTTATATGCACTTAAGGTTTGTGACAAAATTTAATCATCACTTTCAACTAAACGATTTCATATTAATGTCATCATTAAAGAAAAAAAAGTGATTATTTTTTTATTAAATTAAAATGGCAGCCGCTCCTAGTGATTAACGTAATAAAAGACAAAAAAATGATCAATTTGGGGCACACAAATCCATTTCACACCTAACCTAATAAGATAAAGAGATAAAAATAGAAAGAAAAAAATGAATATAAAAGGCGGTATAAAGTGATAGAAAGATAGAGATGATCAAATGATGAATGCTAATGTGATGTTTGGAGTGATTGATGATTGTTTCTGTATCATTATTCAAAACAAAAACATAGAACTTAGGATGTAAAAATCATGAACATGAACAACTCTAGGTGTTATGTTACAGCAAATTATCAATGGTGTTCTCCAAAGCCGGAAGTCACAGCAAATAAATTAAGTGGCCATAATAAAAAGAAAAAAGAAAAAAAAAGTTACAGTATAATGAAGCTATAGTGGCCCAGTTCACTCAGACTATTAATTCTACCAAGTCTAAATAAATCTAGAGAGTTTGAAAGAAATCTGTACCAGTAGAGAAGAAAAGGAAGCAAAAGCTATAGTCCGGAAGCGACCAACATAGGCATCAGAAATGAAGGCACCAATCAAAGGGAAAAAGTTGGTGATACCACTCCATATGTTGAGAATGTTTGAAGCATAAACTTGGTCCAAATGAAACTCTCTTGTTAAATACACCATAAAGTTAGCAAACAAACCAAACGCTGCTAACCTCTCAAAAGTTTCATTGCCTGTAACATTAACTCCAAAACAGTAAGTTATCTAGAAAAAGAAATAATATAGAGTATTTGTAATTGACCATTCCTTTGTGAAAGAATGATGGCATGATTATACGGAAGGAAATAAAAATAGAATAAGACCTAAAATAAAAGGCATGGCCTTCCATCCTTCTGGCTTCTTATTGGATGATGATCTTGAACTATTTCTGCTTAGTTCTTCACTGTTTTTTTCTCTTTCTGCTGCTGAAGTTGAAGAGATGCCACTTCTACAGCATAGAAGTGACCAAGAAGAGTGAGAGAATCTTTTTCCATTATCCTCTGAAGCAGACATTATCTCACAACAATAATCAAAATTTCTCCACTGTTTGTTTTGCTATAGCTAACAGTCTCTCTATGGTTCCATAAATATGTTAGGCATTTGGTAGGTTGGAACTAAGGACCCCAAGACACTTATTTATATAATGCTCAATGATTGAATGGTGTATCGCATACGTATATAATGATTATGCACCGTAGCATGGTAGTACGTATTCAGTTTGTGTAAGAAAAAAGACTAAGCGTGTGCTAGTGTTTAGCATACCGACTGATCATGCACGAGCGAAATGTACATGGATTGAGTGCGGAGTTTGCTATGCTTAGTGGACTGTGGGGACCATGCACCTACGTTTAAACCTGTTGCCAGTGTCACTATCTTTCTTTAACGGCCACTTGTTGCATGTGTAGATTATATAGGTTGCATATATGTAAGGATTGAACTCAAAGAAAAAGAAAAGTATTTTCTGTTTTGATTTTTACTGAATTGAAGTTACGATTGAATGTTGTAATCATTGTGTTATCCATGTTATTTATGAATATGCATGATTGAGCAGACTGTAACAGGTTTAAAAACTAAATACCAAAATAGAGTTATTCCGAAACATATTACTGACATGGGTTGTTCTAACCATTGTCGAGATCCATTTGCTAGTCACATTAACTAGTTTAATATCGTGCGGTTAAAGTCAAACTTGCTTTTTATTTTGATTAATTAGCAACTATGATGTCACATATTTTTTTTAAAAAAAAAATTGAAACTGACTTCTATATGACATGTGAAGTGAATTTCATATTTTATAGAAATAAGAAATTATTAAATAGTATAATAAAAATCATCAAATTAAGCTTTTATCTCATTAAGTGGTTCTATATAACGAATCTTTTACAACTATTCGAGACATGTTGGACTTGATATTTAACCATTTAATAAGGCTCAAGCCATACCCAATATCAAGTGTACGTAAAAGTTTCAATTGTTTTTAATTATATTATTTTATTATTTTCTATAAAAGCAATACATTACTTGCAACATGCATGGGACTCGATATTTTGACTTGCAAGACCCACTTAAGAGACAGTCCTATTTTTAATTCTTCTGAAAATATATGTGGCATGCATCAAACTAGTGTGAGTTTAACACTAATCACATGACATGAAACATGCTAGTCAAAATAGCAAGTTCTGTGTCAAGTAGGGGGTTAAAATCAAAGTTACTTACTAGTCTGTCTTTGATTTTCTATATGATATGAAACTATATAATTTGACTAGTAAGTTCACCAGTCAAGTGTAAAACAATCTCGATCATATAAAGAATATGTTATATATAGAACAACTCTATTTTAGTATTTGAAAGTGTTCTATATTTTTATCAATCAACCTTTAGTTAGAGGTTTTTATATAACTTCAATTATATTATACGTGAGAGTTGTATTATATTAAATTGTTTAGTATTTTTGGTTAAATTGATTGAAACATCTTATCAAAGTAACATCTATTATGTAAGTTGAGTTGATTGAATTTACATTAATGTTTCATATGAAATTATTCATACGAGTTGTGTTCGGCCCAAAAGAAGATACAATTTGATAAAATAATTACATAGTTACGATGGTAAACATGTAATGATTATAAATAGTGTGATATTTCATGTGAATAATGAAAATTTTAAACATAATCATTATTTGACTGGAGTAATCATCATATAAGTTTTTCATGTGAGCAATGGAGAGTTCAAAGACAACCTTTGTTTGACAGGACTTATTATCTATGTTTGATCAATGTGTTAAGAGTATTACTTGCAGTTAGTTTTTTTCAATCCAAAAATTGAGGATTAATGGTGCACTAATTATAAGTATCTTGTTTGGGTCTTGAAATTTACCATAAAGATTATTTGTGCATTGTATGTTTATTGTTCTCTTCTTTAATTGTTATTGTTGTTACTACTATGATTTAAATTACTCATATTATTTGAATCCCAAAGTTGCATTGAGTTTGAGGGGAGTCACTTGAGAATTAAGAATATTGCATTTTTTTTCTAGAGAAAAAAAAAAGAGAATAAGAAATTACATGTTATAAGGATCTCCTAAAATTCCAACAAGTCTCAATAATCTAACACTAATGGTGGCTCTAATATCATTTGTTGAAATTTTAGGGGATCTTTATAAAATATCAATAATCACTAGGAATACATTAGGAGAGATTATCAAGAAAAGTTTTAGGAATACCTGTATCTATAATGATTGATCAAACATACACAACAGAATCTGAATCCGTAGGTGATTTCTGATCTATGCGCTCTTAGGATTTGTTACGGGATGCTGTAGAGACTATGGATAATCGGCTAATAGTGTAACCGATGATTTCATGATTATTCCTCAACCGCAACCTCTTTATTCTTTAATAGGACTTTCGTAACTCTTTAAATGGGGAGAAAATAAACTATGTGTGTGACGACTCGATATATATTGGGGATCATAATCTTCTTATAGCGTGTTAACCTAATAGAGTTCTCATTATCCTCTAATAAGTCAATACTAACATACTTATTTAAGTTCATATCATTTGATTTAGTTGTATAGCATACTCACTTAATTTGATCACATAAAATAAAATCTACTAATAATAATTAGTTAATATAATTATTTTATAATATTAGTTTAAATTAATTATTGGAATAAAAAATTTCTAACGGGAGTAAACTTTACAATTTTAAACGAGTTGAATTGGAATTACCAAAACATTGTGTATCCCACTTTTCGCAACATAGTGGCAAGCTTGCAGGAAAAAAAAAAAGAGGAGAGATTGGTGGGTAGTTTGGCTAGCAACTATTTGGTCCCCGTGGCTACAAATTAAGGAATGCTATTAATATTATCTTCAATATATAATGACAGTTTGAGGGTTGAACAGGTAACATAGTTAATTAAATTGAGATCATAGTTGCGGTTAAAGTCAAAGGTAGAAGGATTTTGATGCTCATTCTATGAATTAATGGTCAGTGGAGCCAAACATTTGAATTAATGGTCAGTGGAACCAAAATTATATGCATCATGAGGTCTGTCACCAACATCAAGTAATCAGCGCAATGTACATGTGCACTGTTTCTGATAAATGCAGCACCAGTTAATTTGGACTATCGCAGAAGTACTCATTTACTCTATATATATCTGATTTTTTTGTTGTGTTGTAACTTGTAATGAAGGCCTGATGGTCACTTAGTGGTATAATTGAATTTGTAAGGTTTTGCACTGCAGATGTTTTTTTTATTAATAGAATTCGGGGATGGACATATTTAACCAATTGAATGCTTACAACAAGTTATGCACATATTTAACCAATTGAATTAAATTTCACTAGTTACTGCATATGAGAGTTTAATCGGATTGTTACATTGGGATTTAAATGGATCATTAGACTGTTTTGTACGAGTTGGGTATCCTTGTACCTTCTATTAAACATATCTTTATTTGGCTGATAAAATAATAAAAAATTAATTGAAATTCATCATAAATTTATAATATTTAGATATCTTATATTGTTTCCTTTTGTTCAAAAAAGACACAGTTATATATTGAGGTTTTTTTTTTTACGATATATTGAGGATTTTAGGTTTAAAAGCATTGTCTACAAATAAAATTTGACTTGCACATCCAAAATTGAGATTGCATTAATTCAACATAGATATTAATTGGTTTCATTCTTTAAAAAAAGTTAATTGCAACTGATAATTAATCATGAAGGAGAAAAAAATGCGAATATAAATTTTCGATCTGTATTAATAAGGGTATTAAATTTCATAAGATTGATATTTCTTAGAAATGTCTAAATTAAATATGTTTGGTATGCTTAAAATATTCTAGGAAATAAGAGACATAATTGTTAAAAGAAATTCTACCTTCGTGGGAATCTTGGATTCCAATTCCAATTCCCTCCCATAAATTTTTTTTAGAGAAAAACTTAATTAAAAAATAATTTTCGGAAATGTAATTTTTAAACTTAGTGAGAAACATAAAAGAATTTTCCTACCAAACACTGGTAAAGTTTAATTCATCAATTAGCCATGTAATGTGTGTTTTGACAATAGCTGATCGATGAGAACATCCCACAAGTGTTCCAAAAGATGACATAGCAATGGTTCTGACTTTTCCCAGATAGGAATCAACAACAGCAGCACCAATAAGGGGCATGCAATTGCTCACTCCACTCCATATCCCAGTAATATTTGAGGCACCAACCTGACCCAAGTTGAAGACTTTCACCAAATACACATGAAATTTGCTGTCATGTCAAATGTTGCTGTCCTCTTAATTGTCTCATTTCCTGCAAATCGTAAGTATAGTTATTAGCTCAACTTGTGATAACAAATGGATCATGATTATTAAGTATTATACACTTGCATCATTGCATGTACATTTTAAATTTATGTTTAGACAGAGACCTAAAACGTAAGGAATGGCCTTCCATCTGGGTTTTTTCTCTATTGCTCTTGCATTTGAGGAATCCAAATCATCTTGTGGTGACTTTTTTGAATTCCATCTCCAGCAGCAGCTGGACCAGAAAGATTTTGTGTCCTTACTTTGGTTATCCACCTCCATTAGTACTAGTTTTAATCAAAACTAGTTTTTAACTAAAGTAGCCTTTTGTATCTCTTATAAGACTTGCCTCCTAACAAACTAATAAGTATTTCCTGGAAATAGACTTACTTTTATTAAATAATTATATCTTTCTCATCTTTGTAGGAGACGTTTAAATAATAATAAAAAAAGATTATTTCTTATAATTAAAGTGGCCCAGCAACACTTACGTTGTGGGCTCGAACGAGTGCTATTAAGGAAAAGCATGCATTAAAATCAGCAATAAATTAAAAGATAAAGGATGTTAATTTCTTGCGATTCTAAACTTGAACTTGAAAATACAAGTTTGCATGCAATACATGCTCTTCATTTTATAATAAGTGGCGTGTAAAAAAATTAAAATAAATATCATTTTAACTTATTAATTTTTGTTGGTATATATATAAAAAATTATGACAACACTAATTGTCATGAAACGGAAGGAGTGCATGCCTAATCTCCTTTAATTAGTTATGGATACATGCAGATCATGCTTCTTTGGCACAACAAATGGGGAAGGTTCTTCTTAAAAAAATGGGAAAGGTTGACCACTAATTAATATGCAAGAGAAAATATTTTTTAACAATAAAAGGTAAAAATCCCCTTAATATTTGAATTCACGTATGATCATAAATATATTCTTAAAAATAAAGTATCTTTTTATAGGTAAGCTTTCTCTCTTTCAATTATATTTATTTCTTTTTGGTCTTTATATTTCTACAAATAATTTAATTAAGTCTCTCAACTTTTTTTTCTTTTAATTGGATTCTTAAACTTTATATTTTTTCAATTAGGTTCTCTTGTCTAGTTGTCATAATAAAAATTAACCACAAATACCTAAAAATACCTAATAAGAGGTGCAATAGTAGAATGATACTTTTGGAATGTGTTTGTTAGTAAAATTGAGTCAATTATAAAAGAAAATTATAAAGCCAAACAATTATAAGAAACTTATGAAAAAAATACTTGGTTTGAATCGACTTGTAAAAGTTAAAATCCTACAAAAATATCTCACAATTAATACAATTGTGCTTAAAATCAAGGACCCAAATTAAAATAAAAAAATTCAAAGATCTAATTAAAATTAGGTAAAAGTTTGGTGACCCACGGAATAATTAAACCTATATTTTTTCATAACACATATTTTATAAATTATTACATTAAATTAAATCAATCATTCAATTAATTATTTTAGAGAAAAGAGCATTAAAGCACCTTGTACTTTTATCCATTTGATGTGACTCACTAGCTACATATTTAATTTAAAAGGCCCTCGTTTAATATTTATAACGAAAAAAGTAGTTGTGAAATAAGTCATAATTGTTAAATAAAAGTATATGTGAAAGAAAATAATTGTTAAAACTTCAAATATGTAAAACATCAAAAGTTTTGAAACAAAAACAAGAAGCTAAAATATCAAGAATATTGATCTAGAGAGAATAATACTTAAACTTTTATCGTTGTTTTAGCAAGATTTTTATATTTTTGGGCCTCAAGTTTGTCATATGCGATTTGAGTGCCTGCATTTTAAAATGAGCTATAGAAATATAAATTAATATTATCATAATTAATATGTATTAATGAATTAATATCAATATATTTAATTTAATAATGATAAACTAGTATATACTTATTAATATTAATATATATTTATTAAATAATATTGTCATAATTAATATGTATTAATAAATTAATATTAATATGTATAAGTTAATAACAATAAATTAGTACATATTATTAATATACTTCTATAGAAAAATAGTTAAATATAGTGAGACATAGATCCCTAATGCTATCTAAAATACACGCTTCATATTTTTTTTTACATGAATTTTCTTATAAATGTGGATCCTAGATGTTAAAACAAACACACAAGTAATCAGCTAGCTCTAACCCACAATGTTCAAATTGAACTATATGTTCCAGGAAGAAAAGAAAAAGGTAAGGTAAAAAACATTTTCAAGGACGGGGAACTTGCCTAACCTGTTGTGGATTCCATGATTATGCTGAGAAATTATTCATGATGTGTATAATCTTTTTCTTTAACACTGGTTCTGTAACCATATATATATATACTGATCAGCACGGACTAACCATATCATATATGCCTTGTTTCAAAATCACGCTTGACCATTATAAACAAGTTTTTGTAGATTATATATATGCAGTGATCGTATATTATTTATACACTAGCACTGTTCATGACACATGCTTTTTTCCCCCAAGTATTTAACATTTTATTGATCTAATAGGCATGTTTGAGAATTTGTTGTAAAATCACAATTGAGGCAAAAATAATTTTACTAAAGAATCAGGATCCTTCCTTTTGCGTTTGTTTTATTATTATCCGTTGGATTTACATTGGAATGCATGTGACCATATTTCTGAATTTAGTCTTTACAATCCTGCTATAAGGAAGTAAAAGTAATAGTAATCCAACCTTCCATTGTTGATGTCATCGTTCATCCAATCTGTTTTCCCTAGCCTTCGAGTCACTTTCTGCACAATGTTCACCAAGGTGCCAGCATAGTTTGAGAATGCAACCAAAAGATATTGCAATGAGTTACCTACACTTTTCATCTTCTCTGGCGATTCGCTGTTGTAGAACTCAATGTGTCCAACAATGGTGAACACTTCACAAAACCCTAGTAACACGAATTGGTGCACCCCTTCTTCGCCCTTCCACAAACCCTGCACTCAACATTGTGAGAACTGAGAAGATGTTACCAATTATGATCTTTTGAAGGCTTGTGAGCCCTTCTTCTTTTTGGTGATTTTTGCGAGAGATGGTTGCATGAAGAGTTCATAGCATGGGATCCATATGCCAATGGTGATTAAGGACACTACACTGAATGATGCAGAAGGGATTTCAAAGTGGGGTCCTATGTGAAGGTCCATTTTCATGGCTTGGGATACTGGAAAGGTGCTTTGTTGTGCATTGGGTATGAAACAGAGGATACCAGAAGCCCAAATTGGAAGAATTTTAATCAAACATTTGACTTCAACTTGCTGAATGATGCAAAGCCTCCTTGAGTTTGTGACTTGACCTTGTGAATCAAGTTCATTGTCTTGTATTAGAGCAGTTTGTTTAAACACCTGTGCAAAAAATCAAAATCTTGACTACACAATTAGCAAGGAGTTTGCCCTTAATTAATTAGACAAATAATGACATTTTCCCCAGTTTTTTTGCCATACTCCCATATGCTAAAGAGTTTAAATTTTATGTACAGTAATCATAAATAAATTTTTTTATATTGACAACTAATTAAAAATTATAATAAGTATGATTTTAAAGATATTTATAATAAAACTCAACACATTTATTGTATTTGACAGTTTGATGATGGTATAATTTTTTTTATTAAACTGCAACGTTCCTTTATACAAACTATTTACTCGTGAAAAGAAACAAAAAAGTTATTTTTTTTTTAATTTTGTAATTCTGTAATATTATATTTGGGAAGACATTTCACTTAGTTTTTAATTTTTTTTATTAACTAAAAAATTCATTTGTTTGTTTCATAAATAAATTTATTTTATAATTTTTCAATTGTTTGTTTCATAAATAAATTTATTTTATAATTTTTCAATAATTTTTAGTATTTTTTAAACTTTACTTGAGGTAGCGTTTTTTAAAACACTAACATCTAATTTTTTTTATTTTTTTATTTTTATCCTTAATATATTTATTAAATTTTTTGTTTATTTTTTATAATTACTAAATATGATTTATTTTTTATAATAAAAATATATTGAAAATATCTTTAAAAACATTTATTTAATAGTTATTTTTTACTTTAATAATAAGAATTGATATTTTTCTTATTTATGACTTGTAAATATGAAAAATAATGATTAAAATAAAAAAGATCCAGAAAAATATCAAAAATATAAATAAGGAAGATTTTTTTGCATTAAGCTCAAGTCCACTCTAGCAACTATAATAGGGATCAAGCCAAGGAGGAAAGACACAGCGAGTCTAAGAACACTTTAATACACGCTTAAAGCCTGAGAACTCTCACTTAGGAAATTCTTTCTTTTCTTTCATCATTTTCTATTCCCTTTTTCCATCTCTTCTCCTCCATCAAAATCCTTAATTAAGATTTGGCAGGCCTAAAAAGCCAAAAGATGTATTGTATACTTCATATCTATCAATGCAAACTTGTGTTTTCTTTTTTATTATCCTTTCTTGCTTTTAATTTCATGCATCATTCATCTTTGCATAATTTTTGGGGCTTGGGTGTTCGACAGAAGATAATCCTTAATAGAAATACAAGAAATTTTTTGCATGCATCTGTTTTAAGAAGTAGTCGCTCGATAGAGGATAATTTCTTATAGAACTAAAAGGAAGATGTATCTTAATAAAATCATTGCTAGACATAGAGTGATTGCATTATGTCCATGCTTCAAAGCAAGCATCTAGAATTAGAACTTCATGCATCTTATCTGTTGATTATTTGCAAAGACATTTGGGAGATAGATAGGTAAGATAGACTTGTTATCATGAGACATCAGGGACAAGTATTTTAATAGATGTGAATAGAAAAAATTCACCTAATTGATAGAGAAAAATCTCAAATAATACATCTTAGGCAAATAGGACATACTAGGTCCTAAAATTCTCATCCCATTGAATTTCCTATTATTTCTTCTGTTTTCTATTAATAGTTATTATTTTATACTCTACTCTTTTAAATTTATCTTTTATATCTCATCTTATCTTTTTATCTTATAAATTGGAAATCATCCGACATAAATATAAAACAAAGTCCCTCAATGAACTTCCAAGTCTTTATTACTTGGACATTTGGTGTACTTGCCAATCAGTTAACAATCCTTTTTAAATAAATTAGAATTTTCCTATTACTTAATATGAAATAATAGATCATAGGTTTATTCTAATTTATTTTATTTTTTATATTATGTTTTTTATATTTTTATATTACATTCTTAATTTAAGAATTATACTATTTATTTTATTGCTATAGCATTAGAAACCAAGACATTGATAATGATAGATGATAAGTTTTTTTTTCTTACTATAATTTTTTTGTTATACTATTTATTTTAACTATTGTACCACTTATAATATTTAATTATTATTTAAACACTATATTTTATCTATTTTTTAATTCTATATTAGATTATTTATTTTAACTACTATACTAATTAACATAATAAAAGTATAATGTCTACTAAATATATATATTTTTATATTATTTTAAACTTGACTGAACATATTTTAAGAAATAATATAAGATTAATAGTATAATACTTCACATGAAAAAATATAACATAAAATAATAGAATATAAATATATTTATTAGTTATTTTATATTTTTTAAGTTACTTTAGTAATTATTTATTAAATATTTTTAATTTAATAAATTAATTTTTTAACTTTTAAGTTACTAAGTAACTTTTCAGCTTCTCACTAATTTTATCGAAAATAACCTAAGAAATATTATTGTAATTAGAAGAGAACTAAATATTTACGTAATGTAAATCGTAATTAGAAGAGAAAGCTATTTTTTTATATATAGCATAGTCATATCACGATATTCAATAACAGAGAAAGATTGGCAACATTACCTAAGTTGTTTGGTTAAAGGAATCTTCAGGTCTTCGTCATCTTTTAGTGGGGGATCATAGTAAGCATTCTCTTCATTCGATGGATTTTGGAGGCGATACTTCTTACAAGCTGCAGCAAATTAACACTTGTGCGATACTAGAAAATATGCTTCACTCTGTGGAACGTAGGCATAAACTCTTGTTCCTGCGAAAAATAAGATAACTGCACATACCATGAGCAAACCTAGTGTGCCAAACCCCAATACCCAGTTTTTGTTTTGGATGTAAACTATTATAGTCAAACTGGTCAATTGGACCAACGTTTGTGCAGTGTAGTACCAGCTAAAGAAGTTGCTTACTCCTTTCTTTCCTTCAGAAGAAGTTGTGTCAAATTGGTCAATGGCAAATGTAATAGAGCATGGTTTGATTCCACCTGTGCCTACGGCCATCCAACTCAGCCCTAAAATTAAGATGGCAATCTGAGTAGTCGTTGGGGTAAGACGCACTTGCTGGCCAGAAGGGTCAGATGTGCATCTTGGGGGATGAAATTGTGGCACCCAGGCTGTTAGTGTTAGTATCAGCATTCCCTAATTAATCGCCAACAGAGCAAAAGATTAAGTCATGCTCATCCACAAAAAAGACAAGCTGAGTTCTTTTATTTAATTGTGCATATTTCACATAATTTGATTTTAAAAGTTATTTTCATGACATTTTAATTTTTACGATCTGACAATCATATGTGGGTACAGTTTTGGCTATCACTTAAGCACTTAATGTGTTAATTTAATTATTTTAACGATATTAAATGATATCAACTGATAATAAAATGATTAAATTGATTGATTATATATTATTTCAGTGACAATTTTATTAATATTTTAATTTTAGGAACTAAATTAATTAATAATTTATAATTTTAGAGACTATATATTTTGTTATTTACTAATTTCAGTGGCTACTTTAAGTGACAACTACAATTTTAGGGACTGAACGAGTAATGCGAACAAAATGGTAACTTTTGTTAATTTTATGAATTTGTAAGGTGAGGGAATGAAATCAGTGTAAAGTGATGTTGCCTGAAATCAGGACTTATACCAAATTTAATCCTAACAACTAAGATTTCAAATTAAATTAACATGCATGTAAGGTTTGGTATATGTTACATGTGTTTTGACAATAATGGATGAAAGCATACCGCAAGTGTTCGAAAAGATGATATGGCAATGGTTCTGAATTTTCCCAAATAGGAATCAGCAACAGCTGCACCAATAAGTGGTATGCAATTGCTCACTCCACTCCATATCCCAATAATATTTGAGGCACCAACCTGACCCAAGTTGAAGAATTTCACCAAATACACCATGAAATTGCTGTCATGCCGAATGCTGTCCTCTCAATTGTCTCATTTCCTGCAAATCGCTTAGTTAATTATTAGATCAACTTGTGATAACAAATGGAACATCATTAAATATATTGTATACTTGCATGTACATTTTACGTTTAGATAGAGACCTAAGATGTAAGGAATGGCCTTCCATCCAGGTTTTTTCTCCATTGCTCATGCATTTGAGGAACCCAAATCATTATGTGGTGGTTTTTTTGAATTCCATCTCCTGCAGCAGCTGGACCAGAAAGATTTTGTGTCCTTTCTTTGGTTATCCACCTCCATTAGTACTGGTTTTAACCAAAGTATCTTTTGTATGTCTTATAAGACTTGCCTCCTAACAAACGAATAAGTACTTGTTGGAAATAGACTTATAATTTGATTAAATAATTATTTCTTTCTCAGCTTTCAAAGAGACGTTAAATTAATAAAAAAAGATATATTGTTTCTTATAATTAAGGGTTACCAAAAAACTGAAGAAAAAAATGCCCAACAGCAGTTACGGTGTGGGCACAAAAGAGTACTATTAGGGAAAGGCATGCATGAAAATCAGCGATAAGAAAGAAAAAAAAGAAGATAAAGGATGTTTCTTGCAAGTGTAAACTTGAACGTGAAAATACAAGTTTGCATGCAGTACGTAGACATGCCTAATCTCTTTTAATTAGCTACGGTTACATGCATTTGTCATGCTTATGTAGTCGTTGGGGCAATGCTTTACCTGATTGATAAAAATTTTACCTGATTACTTGGATTCAATGCTTCTCGAGGCTATTAAAATCTTTTTAATAAAGCTCAACAAATAGGCGGAAGGTTGGCCACTAATTAGTAAACAAGAAAATATTATATTGTTTAGCCTTCCTTAGTTAGTTGAATAGTTGTAAGAATTATTGTAAAGTTATTATTATCGTCTGCCTCAAGTATACGATGAAAAAAATACACATTAATTAACTAAGAAAGTTGATTATATCATTTTAAATTAAAATATAATTTTTTTCAATTTATCTTTTATTGCAACTTGATATCAAAGATAAAAAAAGAGTTATTGAAATTACATCTCAATTAAATGAATGATATTTTAGAGATAATAACATTAAATTAAATAAGATAAAATTAATTTAAATTTTTTTATATTTGAGACCAAGAAAAAACATATATATTTTTTTTTATATTTGAGGCAAAATTGCTTGCTTTTTTTTATCTCTACCAAAGAGAGAGGGGAAAACTGTATGTTAGACTTTTTTTGTTAATGTTACATTTTTGTTTTATAAAAAGTTAAAAATTAATGCTAAGTATTTTGTTGTTGGTGAATGCCTTAAGCTTGGGCAGTAATAATCTTAATTTTGGACTAGTCCTGACTTCAACACACTTAAAAGTTTTTTTCCCCTTTTTAAATTTGTATTATCAGAAATTAAATTCAAAATTTTTCATGCAAACTTAACATATGTTGTTAACTCAGTTACGTTCATTAAATCCATTATAATACCTCATTAATACATTTAGAAGGGTGTGGAGGGACATGAGTTGGGCTCTCTTTTTATAAAAAATGACTAAGTTCAAAATATGGAATTGGTGAAGAAATACCTTAACAGTATTGACTTGAAATTAAAATAAAAAGATTGACTAAAAATATTAAATAAAAGTCACATTTATAATTTCAACCATGTATCAAATATTTATTAAATTTAAATGATTAAGAATTTTTTTGAAAGGAATAATTAAGAAATTTATAAATAAGAGATTCAATGTATTTTTTAATTAATACCTATGAATTAAAGAATTAGTTAAACCTTAAAAAAATATAGGTTAAGAAACATTAAAAGTTAGAGAACGTCAGTCTACTTGTCTTTGTAGGCTACAAATTTAGTGCTCTTCTTTATTCACTATATGTATACTTTTGGCGAGCCATAGAAACTCCAATTTGGTGGGGCCCATCATGGATTGATGGGTTAAGTGGGTTGATTCAACAATTATTTTTTTAAAAAAATAATCAATAACATTTTTTTTCTTTTAAAAAAAATGATTCATGATGAACCACCTACCCTAGAAGTCATTCAAATAAGGCATTTTAAATGATATTATTTAAGCATTTAATATTGCTGTTCAACTCATGTGGACAAATGGTCTAATGACACCATTCAAATTAAATGACATGCAAAATATCATGTCAAATACATAAACATTGTACAACATTTTTTAAAAAAGAAAATTAGATAGGTTATATGAACCAACTTGACTCTAACTTGTTTAGTCTACGGGTAAAGTAATTAATGTTGCGACAATATATTATGAACTTTTTTTATTTTTCTAATCCAATCTAGTCGAAATTTGTAGAAGTCAAATTAATTGACTCATTGGATTTGAGGTCACTTTTACACCTCTATGTTATGGTTGGATAAAGTTTATTAAAAAAATTATCCATTTTGATCATTAAATAAAAATTAAGACACATTAAAATGAGTAATTGTTTGGATTTGAGGTCACTTTTACACCTCTATGTTATGGTTGGATAAAGTTTTTTAAAAAGTTTATCCATTTTGATCATTAAATAAAAATTAAGACACATTAAAATGAGTAATTTTAAACAAATTTCAGCCAATCATTAAAAAAAATTGAAATAAAATGTTACATAGTGTTGTTATGTGTTAGCATTTTTTTCTTTGTCTAAAGAAAACCAAGATAAAGTTAAAAAAATCCTAAAAATTAGGAGTGTTTATGAGTTAATTTGATTCGAATTTGAAAATGGTGAATTCAATACCTAAACCCAATCAACTAGTTTGGCTTTAGTCCAACCTAAATAATAAAAAAATCCAAACCAATTTAGTGCATGCTAGAGTGCGTATCATGTTGATACAAATCTATTAATTTCCGAGTTTTAACGCATAAGCTTGTAATAGTTGTTTCTCTTTTCCACATCAAATACAATTGTCTTTGGATGTTGGAAGTGAAACCAAACACTCAATTTGATTTGGATGAATATCCCTAGTAAAAATTGTACATTATTTTTTATAGTCGCATCAAACGTGAGTGCATTCATTCATATGAGGATTATGAGCCCTCGCTTTCTTGGCGTAGTGTCAAGTGTCCATGGTGAGAAATAAAACAAAAGCCAGGAACACGCTATCTCTTTCTCCCCGTGTCTCCTTGTCCCCCTCTTCACAGTGAGCAATTAACAATGTGCGTAATTACAAAGTGTGGATAACATAATTGTGATCATAATAACAAACAATACACTAACAAACAGTAACACCCTTTTCTTTCTAGTTTCTACTCCAAGCATTGTTCGTTGCTTCCTTCGCAGTCTCACTCTTCGTACTACACACCCTTTTCCCCTTTTTTTTGTTTTTTCCATTTCCATTCTTTCTTGCTCGCGCTCATCACTCTTTCTCTGTTTCTCTCTCGCCGAGTAACTGTTCGACGAAATGCCCCAACCATGCACTTCCTCACCGCACCCTCCTACCTTTCGCTGCTCTCGCCCCATTTGACCCCTTCCCTCGCCCCCCCACTCCACTTCCCCGCCTCGACCGGGCGGGTGCGCCGGTTTGCGGTTGAAACCGGTTCGGTTCTCCGTTCTTCTCTCTGGAAGGTGAACCGCTACAAGGGTTTGTGGTTGTCCTGCACCGGGTTCTTGCGGCGGTGCAAGGATTGGGACGGAGAGTTTTCCTCTCTTGAGTCGCAGATTTTGGATTTCATGCAGAATACCGATAAGCCCGAAGTGTTTCCGACCAAGGAAGAGTTGGTTGCTGCAGGGAGGGTGGATTTGGTCAACGCTATTGTCAACGAAGGAGGGTGGCTCGCTTTTGGGTGGGATTTGAATGGTGGGTCCAGCGAAATTCTCGGTTTTGAAGATAATAGTGGCGGTGGAATTGAGGGTAATGGGGCTCAGGCTTCTGGGGTTTCTTCTTCTTCTCCTTCTCAATCAGATAATTCAGTGTGAGAATCTTGTTATATTGACGCACCTCTTCTTGACTTTTGCTTTTTAATACTCTGTTTCCCGCTTTTCCGTGCTTGTGCATGTTTGGAATTTTTCTCTTTTTGGTGGCATGAAGTGTGTGGGGAAGGTTTGAGGGCCACACATGGGCCCATTTTGAGTGTAAGGAAGGTTTGAGGGCCACACATGGGCCCATTTTGTGTGTAGCTTTAATCTTGCTGCAAGATTCTTACAGGGTAGGTTAAATGGAGGAGTGACTTGAGTGTTGTTTGCGACAGAAAGATATAGGGGAGACTTTACTGGATAGTACTATAGTTGTAAGACTTTCAATGGTTGATGGAATTGAATGTTAGGTGATACAAAACCAACAACAGAATAAACTAAATATAGTATACATAAGAATGTTGCATTAAATGAGTTGACATAGATAAGATAGGATAAGGATGCATTTGAGAGAAAGGTCTGGTGGCACTAGAACCTATTACAAGAAAGACGGTAGAAGCTTGCCTTAGGTAGTTTAAGCATGTGTGGAGAATGCATGTGGAATCCCCAGTGCCTAGTGAGGAAAGCAAATCAGACAAAGGGTAGCCCGATTGCTAGTGGTAGAGGGACACCAAATAAAGTTATAGTCAAACCATTATGTGAGATTTAGAGGCCAGCAGTTTCTCTGTAGATATGAGTTATGATAGAATCTGATAGTGTCGATTAATCAATGTGACTGCCCCTCCCAGTGGGAGAAGGCTTGTTTTTGTTGCTTAATCTAGCAAGATGAGCTAATTTATAAGTACCCTCAATTTTTTTTCATGCCGTTGTATTGGTCCTGTAATCAAATGGATGAATTAGATGTAACTTCAAGTGACAAGCAGTATCCTGGGTGTTACTTTCTGGTATGCAGGGGAATTGAAGCTGGAAAATCAGGCATTGAGGGTATATTGAGTCGGTTGGAGAAACAAAGAAATAGATCTTTTGGACTTGACTTAGATAATGTTTCTTTTGAAAATAATGAAGATAAAGATGAATGGGATCCTAGAACCACAACGGATACAGTAAGTAAATATTATCCCCTTCAAATGCTCTGGGTTGTTCTTTAGTTTCCATTACTATTTACATCATATGCCAAAAGTATAAAAAATGAAAAGAAATATATTACCTATGTTGAAGTTCTTGAGCATTTGAATATTGAAAACTTATATTTAACATTCACATTTCCGATGTTACTTCTATTATATATTTCTACCTATCAGTTAAAGCTAATTAAGCTATAGTTTTACTATTCAATGCACATGGCAATGAGCTGTTGCACCCTGAAGCTGAAAGAGAATCAATTTTTGAAATATTACTTTTGATGCCCCGCACTACTCTGTTGAAGTTTTAAAATATTTCTTTTGGTATCTCCTGTGTTCTAAAGATGGCCGCTGGCCTAGAAAATGGTAGCAGAGCATCCTCATCAAGCTCTACTAGCAGTCATCTCAGTGGTTCTCAGATCAAACATGATCCGCACGGATCTCAATTAGGTACTGAAAATTTAAGAAACTCGCTTAAGCCAGAGACGTGGAGGAGTTGGATTATTCAGAGAACTGGTTTTCTGGATACAGATTTTGAAGGTAATCTAGTTTACATTTTAAGGTTTTCTTATTATTGTAGTCAGGATCAACTGATATCTTCATAATTATGACATAACAGATGCTGAAATTGTTCCCAATGAAACTGAGAAAGGAGGCATGAGTGACGCTTCAAGACAACCTGATATCCTCAACAGAAGGGAGTTATCTTCTGAACATATAAACAGAGAAACAGGACTATATTCTCTTGATGGAAATGCAAATCACAGTGACATTAAATCCCGTATCCAGAATCTGGAATCGGAGCTATCTTCTATACTTCACTTGTTGAGGTCTAGCTCGGATAAAATTACAATGCAGATGGTGAGTGCAATTATTTAATAAGCTAATAATAATTAGACTTGTCTGTGAATTACCCCAATGAATAGAAAAAAACAACACAAGATTTACCTGTTTGCCGCCTGAGAGTTGCACTTGCCCATGATCCTATGATCTTCACTCTTCCAAAGAAAGAGAGGGCGGTGGGGGGATTTCATTTACAAATTATTGGAAATGAAAAACAGTAAAGTATACCCAATAATTGATCTTTGCTGCAGTTCTCTATGTTTTTTAAGCCCTAGTGAAGTCTGCATAGCACATTCATAGCATTTTTTTATTCTTTGCGATAAGTTTGGACCTGACTAATTTGTATGAGGATAAATAAGGTAATTTGCTGCCACTTATTTTGGAGGGCAGATGGGGATTTTTGTATGCAACTTGTTTTGGGCTGCGGGAATCATACAAGCCAAGGGAGCCAACAAAGGAAACAAACATGATATGTTTATCAATTTTGTCTTTATAATACCATATATTGAATTATATACTCCCAAGAAATTTAAATGTTACTAAAACACTGCATTAAGTCTATCCAATGTTGTTCATAAAAGAAACTTAGTTGTTACTTCTCTTCTATCCAAAACCTTTCATTTGTTGGGGCATCTCTTTATTTCTCATGTCTTAGTATGGATTTAGATATGCTGTGTGTGACTGTGTGCATTGACTGGTGCTAGCAAGGAGTTTCACAGGCTGTGGGTTGATAAATTGAGAACAATTCAGCATATTTAAGACACTGAACAGTTTTTGTGTGATTTAATTGGTGTAGGAGCAGTTACTAGCTACTACACATTTAGTTTTCTACACTGCGAAGAAACTAGAAGAATGATTCTCTTTCAATAGAATAGTTTTTCATTTACTATAAACGTTAATATAAAGGCCTCTCCTTGGGAACCTAAACTAGTCCTGATTTGCTTCCTGTATATTCTTCAACAGGTCCAGAAGAGCTCTTCTGATGATCTAGCAAAGCTTTCCGATGCTTGGGAATTCCAGGAAAATGAGATCATGAATGCTCAGGACAGATTGCGTTCTATACGGGCTAAGTTGTCAGTGTTAGAAGGAAAGATGGCATTGGCAATAATGTATCCCCCAGGCACCATTCAATTAATGTGTCATATATATATATATATATATATATATATATATATATATATATATTCTTTCTGTCCCTAATTATAAGACTCTTTTCAGAAATTTGTTTGTCTTCTTTTGTATGATCCTTTTCTAGTTTCTAGATGCATTAACTATTTTTTCCCTACATACCCTTACTTAATTATTCTCTGTCCAAACATTAATAAGAAACAATTAAGTGAATAAAGAGATAAGAAAATGATAATTTTAAAATGATAGGACAAACAATTGACATATTTGATGTGATTAAGTAAACTAACTACTTTTTTTAAGGGACGTAAATTAGTTGAAAGGACCTTATAATTAGAGGGATGGAGGGAGTATATATATATATATATATATATATAGATAGATAGATAGATAGATAGATAGATATCCTAAATCTTGACCATATCACATCCTTTTTTCCCAGGGATGCACATAAGGTAGTTGAAGAAAAGCAGAAGAAGATTAATAATGCGCAAAAAGCTTTGCAAATTCTGAAGACTACTTGTGTAGTTTGGCCTAATAGTGCTTCAGAAGTACTTTTAACAGGATCATTTGATGGTTGGTCCACCAAGGTATATTATCTTTCTGATAACTTTTTTATTGTTATAATAGATATTAGAACCTTTATGTTTGTACATTTTTTTATAAGTAAAGAGATTTTTTTAATCATAAAACCTGTTTAATGAATATAACAAAAAAAACAGTTTTAGTGCTTTTCTCTTAAGCTAGAAAGAGTAGATTCTGATATAAAAAAAGGTATTAAAAAATTACATCATGAAAGTGCATTTTTAAAATGCTTTTCCAAACTCAACCATAATGCATTCCGATGTGTCATTTGTGTAAGTAGATGTACTAAAACAATTCATAATGAATATCATTTGTGTAAATAGATGTACTAAAACTTTTCACGGTTCTCACCTTGCGTTGCATGGGTCGTGTTCAAGGATACACCACTTAGGATTTGTGCATATAATATGGGTTAAAGATTCATAACCACTATTTTTTACCTGATAGTGTGCCTGTGTTATCTGTCTAGGATTCATGGGTCAATTTTAGGCAGTTGAATGATAAAATTAAACTGCTTTCCATTTTGCCATTGTATTTTGCAAAATCAATTCTGATTTGGAATATGATCGAATGCATACTGTACATAGCATAACTTTTTTTTTTGTATAGATTCCCCTAATGCTTTTCAGATTACTTCTTTTGAGCACATTAGACGTAAATACATAAATATTAACTGATTGTAAGTATATTGCAGAGAAAAATGGAGAGGTTAAGTAGTGGTATATTTTCTTTGAACTTGCAGCTGTATCCTGGAAGATATGAGGTTAGTTGAATTTAATCAACTAATGATTTCTTAAACCTGTTGACATTGTGCTCAATAAGATACACATAGCAGGCATTTTAATTATTTGTTTTTCTGTTGCAGATGAAGTTCATTGTAGATGGAGAATGGAAAATTGATCCATTGCGCCCTGTTGTTACCAGCAATGGCTATGAGAATAATCTTCTCATCATTTATGATTGATGTAAAAGAGAGTAAGCATGAGATAATGTCTGTAGAACACAGAAGAGGATGACATGCTCTAGGTTAGTCAGCCATTTTTTTTTCCATTTTTTCACCGGTGTACAAAATTTTCAGTGAGCAGTTCATTGATTCTTTTACTTGGTCCTTGTACCACTTCTAGATGTAGATATCTTGATTAATGTCGAACGAATCCCATTCAATCATTTTTAGCATGATCATGTAATTGTGTAAGTGGTGCCTCACCGTATCAAATGATGAGTAAATGTTGGTAATAAGGTTGCATAACCACGTATTCACTGTTTTGATTGTTGTTCTTGGCATACTTTCTGATCTACTGTATAAGGTGAGAAATGGTTCAGTTTAGCATATTTTTACAGTTCTAGAAATTAATGCTTTTGAGATCTAGCTTGATATTTTTCTTTTCTTTATGCTTTTTCAATTGATAAGCCGCGAAGGTGGAAGAAACCGTATTTGACATTCCAAATTTCCAGTCAATTCGAATATAATAAGAAACCGAAATAATTCCTTTCACTTTCTGTTGGGAGAATAACAGTATTAAATGGACTAAAAATTTGACTCTTATAGTTACAAGGAAAAAAATGGACTAAAAATTTGAATCTTATAGTTGCAAGGAAAATAATATATGACGAACAGTTACCCACTTATACTGGGAATGTCATTGCCATGTTCTAGCATAGTCCATAAATTGGAAAGAGATGAATAGCTATCTATTTTTTTTTTTTTTTTTTGTATGGTTGGGAAGAGGATCATACATATTCACCTCCTTTCATAGTTCTCAAATTTGTGAGAGGCCTATGGAGCCTGTGGCTTTCCAGCACAATGCAGCCTCCAAAATAATATTTGAGAAGCAGAAGACTTTCTTGGCATGTATCAGTCTATATACTGCCACTGGAAGTTCAGAACCAGAACCAAGCTGATGGCAACTTCTTTTGACATGCATATCAAATTAGCATTTAATCAAGTTTGAGTAGACTCTAGGGCATGGTTACAGCAAACGTGAACCCACTTCCACAGAAAACTCTAATTGATGCAGCTTCATTCAGATCATAATCGAGACTTACTGTAACAGGACTGGTTTGGTCGCGAGTATCCCCTAAACCAAGTTGACCATGCTCACCCCAACCCCATGTCTTTATTTCTCCATGCTCTGAAAATAGGAAGGAAATAAGTCAGCACTTTTATGTGATTCTAAACTTGCTTAAGAACAAAAGGAAGACTACAACTTGCCTGTGACAATGACAGAATGCTCAGCTCCGGCAGCAATATCAGTAATCTTCGTCCCATCAAGGCCAGGGACTTTCTCCAAATTGAATTCTCTTAAATCTACTATATATTAACAAGGTATAATATAAATGTGAGTAATGCTATTTAAACATTTTCCATGATACAAAAAAACGCATTTTTCTAAACCCATTAAATTACCTATGAATTTATGCAGTGGTCATAATACTAATTTTTCACAGAGGTGCGCAACCTACAATAGTTCTACACATTGGATGCCTCTTTTGGTCTCCGAATCCATTGAGAACTTTCCAAAAGATACACTCAGTTTACAAGACTTTATTTGCATTTAACTATTGGCGAAGGTTATGTATGATGATGACAACGAATGGACAGTTTAAATCTAGTAATACTGAACTCAATGGCAATAAGGGCATTCTCAACGAATGGATAGTTTAAATCTAGTTTAAATTCATGTACTTTGAAGAACAGTACATAAATTATGATGTCTTTATGGTTCAAAGTTATTCAAATGCATTACCAGGAAAATGCTTAGCAGGGCCTATATTCTGAAGATCACTAAGCACTCCAAGGTGGTTTCCACCTAGCATATAAACCTCCCCTTCACCTATCCAAAAAATGAGCTTGTTAAATAGGGAGATGGCAGAAGTAAGGAAATCATAAAACTTGTTGGGTATGTAGTGTCAATAAATACCACTCATAGCTAAAGCATGGTTCCATCCCAGAGCAACTTTGGTAAAATTCAATGAAGAGTTTAAGCACTGAGGAACATGAGCATCTTCAAAGCCCTTGAAGCCTCTTCCCCATGTGTAAACATGTCCATCAACTAAAGATAATAGAACTAGTTAGAGAAGAATATGATGGCACTTTCAGGCTAACTATTTTTACTGAAAAACAGAAACCACACATATCTTGTAAGGGGAAAGTGGTGGATTTACCAGATACTGCAGCACTATGGTCACCATTGGCAGCAGTTCCAACGATTTCAACACCTTCAAAGCCACTAACAACTTTAGGAACATTAACAGATTTGACCCTATCGTTGCTGACACCCAGTTGACCACGCTTCCCAGAGCCAAATCCATAAACTTGATTTCCTGAGCAATCTGCATCACAATGAACGACCTTTGTCAATTAAAGGAGCAAAATTAAAGTACTAAAAAAGTGAGAGATACACACATATTCTATGAAACAATCAGAACCAATCCAATACCTTTTAACAAGACAAGGGAATGGCGCATTCCACATGCCACCTGTGCCACATGCAGATCAACAAAGCATGACACTTTGACAGGAGAGCAGTGTGAGGCATTATCCCCATGCCCCAGTTGACCAAAGGAGCCATCCCCACAAGTGAACACAAACCCAGTATCTGAAAACCAACCAAAGAACTAATCAAAAGACAAAACTAATTACTTTCAACTTAGAACAAACCTCAACTACATTACAATGAATGTTTGATTTGCAGTTGAAAACGCTGCGATGCACGTTTCAAGATAAATCCAACAGTTAAAAACAAAATGAACGCAAAAGCAAGGGTCATGATCCGTTAGCAAAATTAGTTTTGCCTCAAACATAATTTTGCAACGGATTCCCAAACATGTTCATACACTTCATAAAAACAGGGGAGACAGAGATAGAAGAGTGCAAACCTGAAACAAAACCAGAGTGGCTCCACCCAGCAGAGACATGGGTTATGAAATAGCCATCCAATGATGTTACAGCCTTTGGATACAAAGTGTTACTCACAACCTCCCCATGGCCCAGTTGGCCAGAATTGCCCCTACCCCATGATAGTGCCTTTCCAGCTACAATTTATCATTATGTTAAAACAAGATAAAATAATCTTTGCAGTGACAGCATAAATTTATATTATCATCCAATCACAAACCACCATGTAATGAAAGTTTGTTAAATTTTTCAATAACTATTAACATGTTTGGGGTGGCAGAGAGGCGAGCCAAAATCAATTTTAATTTCACAGGGAATATGAAGCAACACGTTGCTTTTGAAAAATCATGGTGACACCGTGGTTTTGATTTTTGAGGTAGTCACCGTGATTTTCCAAGATATCCAAACATGCTATACGTTAAAAGACGTCGGACCAAGGATGATTTCTTATTGGTTTATTGGTTGAGAATGTAAAAGTGAGATTGTCTTACCATTAAGCTCTAAAATAATACTAGGACCAGAATAAATTGCAAATCAAGACAAAAAGAGGAGAAAAAAAAAGATGTTGTGTATTAGTGAATTTTGGAGTGAGAAAGAAAGATGGAGTTGATACCAGAGGTTAAGGCTATGACATGAGCACCGCCACAGGCAAGGGAAGAGATGGAGGAGAGAGAGAATTGGTGAAGGAGTTGAGGGAAGTGCTCATCCTGAAGAATCTTTGTTCCTAACTGTCCCTCGGTTCCAGCACCCCAACTCCACACTCGTTGTTCTGATTCGTCCCTGTCATCTTCGTTCTCTGTCTTGTTCGGTTCTTCCATCACCGTTTTGAGCTTCAGTTACTTTATATGTCTGTCGAGTGTCGACAATGTTAACTGTTATCCCACGAAACAGACTCTTGTTTTTGCCTTTTCCAGTTATAATATGATAAGTTGTGTGGTTGTTTAATAGTGAACGATTACTTTTTGGAGAGAGGAGAGTTTAATAATTAATTTTTTATACTTTTCATCAATCACAATTATGACAATTAATAATAGTATAATTTTTTTATATTGTTAATAATTTAAAAATAATTAACTTTTTCTGGCTTTTTAAAAAAATACAAGCCTTCTAATAGAAAGGTGTATTCGAATAAGTTCAATATTCAGAAAAAAAAAATGAATAAGTTCAAAAATAAAATAATATTAAATCTTCAAATTTTAACAAACTCTTAAAGCATATCTGATGTTTGATGCACACGGGCTAACAAACCAAATTATTATAAGATATGATAGAAATTACGTTTAAATATCAAAATTATTGTTTTGTTAAAATTTCATAATTTTCTACAATTATAGGTGCAAATATCCAATTAAAAGAAACTAGTACAGGAATCTAATTAAAAATCCAGGAACCTGCAGGCTAATTTATCCTAAATTCAAATAATGAGTTAAAATAGCATTATCAGTAAGTTCAAACAACCTATGTTCAAATCTTAATCAAATTAAAAATTTAATACGTAAACTTAGATAATTTAATAAATGTGTTAATTTTAAATTGTAATATATAAAAAAATTATTTCACAAATCGAATAAATCTAATTCAGTTTGTTGAGCATGATATGGAAATTATTGTAAATCCTTTGATATTTGTATTTGATTCCTTCAAATAAAATAAAAAAACACTTCATAAAATTTAGGCACACTCTGAACAAAAAAATTTCTGCTTCTCAATTTATAATATAAAAAATTATACAAATATAGAAATGAAGAAAAATGTGTTGAAGTTTTGCAATGGACGCAGCAACCAAACCGTTCAATTAAATTGTTGGCAAATCATAACACCACTGGAAAGTTTAGTAGAGTTTAAAACAGGAAAAAGTCTAATCCATACACATTCAGTGTCGTTGATCATGTTCATTTGTTTTATAGTTGTAATAAAAAAAATAGTATATTTTAATTGATTTCAATCATAAATATTAAACCACGTATATAATAAAAGATTGAATTCTTAGTTCAAAGCACGGACCTTCAAACTCGTAATCAATGTCTGAGTTGGTCACGAACCAATGACTTCAAAATTGCAATGAGGCAAGCAAAACCAAGGAGTCAAATGAATCGAGGAAAAATAAAAACCAAACCTATAAAACAGTCTTCAAAACTATATAAATGGAGCATTTCAGTTTTTGATATTTTAAGAACCCTCTATCATTTGCTAACTTTAAATTTTGCTCTTCTTTTTACAGCCATTTTACATCAAGTTTATATCAAAAGAATAAAATGAATGCCGTTTTATAAAATCGGAGACTAACAATGAGTTTTAAAGATCTGACTATCTGAGCAACCAAAATATTCGACATACACACTCTTAACAACTAATTTATGAGTATACTCAAAATAAAAAGGCTTTCTGAAGTGAACAATCATGGGAGAACATCTTAAACTTTCAATCATAGGAGAACATCTTACACTTTCAAACCCAAAGAATTGACGAGACAATACAATGTAAAACCAACAACTATTTACATTACATTTACGATCTAGGCATTAAACATCACAACCAATTCCGTAAGTTACTTCCTAGTATCTCATTGAGCACATACTTAACAAAAGGAAAAAAAAGAACTACAAAGATCTAAATGCCAAATTCAAATCATTGTACATAATAAGATTGCCCTCTAACAATACCAGATTTTCATAGTTAGAGGATATCATCGTAAGCAACAATTTCTCTCCCCTTGAAAGGCACTTCTAAAACCGAGCTACCTGAGCTATCCTCACTACGTTTGGTGTTCCCTATGGCTGAAGAGAGTCTATTACCTCTTCCATGCTTGCTCAAGGGTACCTCAGCACGCACAAGTTTTGACATAGAGCTTTTGTCCCTGCTATTACCAACTCCTTCCCTCCACATGGCTAGAGGGTCCGTTGCCCACAACACCCGAACCTGTTAAACACAACAAACAATCTCTTTCAAATTTCCCTTATAAATCTATTTACTATATATTGAAACAATGATCCGAAAATGTTCCTCGTGGCTCTTGTTTCCCGCGCATTTCTCCTCACCCCAGTAGGAATTCATGTAACCATTATGTGTGTTTTTAACACATGTTAGTTCCTCGTTACTCCTGTTTCTCACGCATTTCTCCTCACCCCGGAAGGAACTCATGTAACAATTATGTACATATTTGGATATCAGTTGGAGGACCTCAAAAATTCATTTACTTCTAAAGCAAGAAATACTTCTTTTTCTTCATTTTTGTGCTTTGGAATCTGGGAATGTACGTTGGAATTCTCAAAAACATGTTTTCAACTTTTGTCCAAAGATAACTTATATTGTTGAGAAACTATGAAAATAATTTTGGTTCAAAATTTTGGTTCCAAATAGCTTTTGCCTTAAGTGTAAAGGTAACTCACTTCACTACCAAATCTATTTATCCATTTACTATATATTAAAACAATAATCATCTTGATTGAACACGTTAGTTCCTCATTACTCCTGATTCCCGCGCATCAGGAACTCATGTAACAATTCATGTGCATGTTTGAACATCAGTTGGAGGACTTAAAAAATTATTTAACTCCTAAAGCAACAGATTCTTCCTTTTACATCATGTTTCTAGAATTTGGGAATATACAATGAAATTCCCAAAAACACGATTTAAACTTTTTATCCAAAAATAACCTACATTGTTGAGAAACACTGAAATTAATTTTTGGTTCAAAATTGATTTTGAATCAAAACAGTTTCAAATAGCTTAAAAAGGTAACTCCACCACCAAATCAATTTTAAGTAAATACGTTCATCCAAACACAAAGGTTAAAATTTTACCAAAATTCTAAACAATTGGGTAGAAAATTTGTCAAATTTGTTAAATTTCAGGACTTATCATTGTTACTTCAAATTCAAAGGTTCCAAATTTTATCTAGTTCCAAACAACTAAGCTGAAAATCTGTCAATTGCGTTCAGCTTCAAACCTCACCGTTGTAGTATTCAAAACATTAGTAAAAATTCTAAACGTTCAATGTTCATTATAAAAAAGAAAGTTCCGAAACCCTAAGTGAGAGAAAGGGGGAAAAAGAAGCACCTTTTTGGAGTTAACGGTGATTCCGAAGGAGGGGTCGAGGTCGGCGGCGATAGAAGCGTCGGCGGAGTCCTTCGTCCGGTAGGTGATGTAGCCGACGGCGTCGCGGTCGATGCGGATGCGGGAGATAGCCCCGTAGATCTCGAATCGGGACTTGAGATCGAGGACGGAGCAGTCCTGGGGTAGGCCCATCACGACCACCGCGCACGGCGGCGCCGGCCTCGTCGTGGGCCTCTCCTCCTCCGTGGTCTCCGGCAAGGGGCGCCGGCGCTTGGCGGCGTCGTGGCGGGAAAAGTAGGGTTGCCTGTCTCTCTTGCGACTCACTGTGGTGTGGTGAGGGAGTATGTGTCTGTGCGCTCTCTATTTTATATATATATATATATATATATATATATATATATATATATATATATATATATATATATATATATATATATATATATATATATATATATATATATATATATATATATATATATATATATATATATATATATATATATATATATATATATATATATATATATATATATGCAACAAAATTGTTTAGTTAAATTGATGTGGACCTGATTCTTTCCATTTATTCTTCCAGTAGATAAAATTCGTTGCCTTTCAGTATTGATAAGAAAAACAAATCAACTGTATTAATGTTATAACGAGTTTAATTTCTATATCATTGTAAAATAATTTACACTGTTAACCAAAATCATGATAGATACTATAAGATAAATGTTTATTTTTAAGGTGAATCATATTTTAGCTTTATAATGTGTAAGATAAATGTTTATTTTAGTAACTAAAATTTATAATTAATGAATTTTTTTAATATATAAATTATATTATAACTAAAATTCATAATAAATAAATATTTTTAGTATATAAATTATATTTTGGATTTATGATAAACTTTTTTACTGTGATATAAGATTGTTTTTTATTATTGAACTTTTAAAAAAATATTAAAAATCAATTTAGAAAATATAAAAACAATAAACTAAAAGAGATAAAAAAAAATGTTTTTTGTGAGTAAAGGGCCTAAGCCCAAAGGAAAAAAAAAACTAGAAGCTCCTAGGAAAATAAGTACAAACAGCATCAGCCAACAAGTTCAACCAAAAGAAATCAGGAGGAAAATAAAAATTCCTTATCTAATTGTATTCTTTATTTATCCATTGGGCCATTCTGATGGTTCCTTGCTCCTAGTTTTGGTGTAGCAGCTATATTTAGATTCATTATCTTTTTCCAAAGGTTTCATAATTGGACATTAAAACCTATTTCATATTATGGGAGTTGCTGGTGTATTGGGTGCTCACTACGATTGTAGAAAATATTTTATTTGAAGATGGTGATGGCACAAATATATTTCGTGCTTTTAATCCAACTCAAGCTGAAGAAATTTATTCAATGGTTACTGCTAATCCTTTTGGTCCCAAATCTTTGTGGTTGCTTTTTCCAATTAATGTTAGTTACATTTCTTTATGTTATTTATACTAGAAACTAGTTTATGAATGAGTGATATTGGAAAAGTCGGTTTAACCCTAATGACTTCGTTTCTCAATAAATTTGTGCAACTAAAAGATCCTGAATTTGAGAGTTTCTACAATTAAGCTTTACCCAGTAGATCTGCGACCTGCTTTGTTTCCCTCAAATCATAACATACATCCACCTATCTGTATTATACATAATTGTGTGTATGCAAAATAATAATATATTATATTATTTATATGAATAGCTTAATTTTTTGGAATTGAGTTAAAATCTTGGATATACAAGTTTATATTTGAAGGACTAACTTTACATGTATAGTTAGTAAATTTCAAACTGAAAATGCCCAAACAATACAAAGTACTAAGTTTATGAATCCACGTCCTGCTATTTGGTTGATTATCTTTTGTGTTTAAAAATGTATAAAGTTGTCACAAGGTTCCATCTAAGTGGAATAAAGCTCTTGTTTCTAACACTTCTTTTTATGTTCAGTGTTTAATGTTTTCTCCTATGATTGACCGTTGACACCCTTCATAGAAAGAGGATTTGTCCTATACTTGATAGAATTCAATCAGAATTTATGATGATTCAATATTCAAGGATAATTGTGAAATAAATTCTCAAGACTAGTAAAAAAAGAGTAGTAAAAAAATTATGCAAATTTTTGGGCTATTGTATCCTGCACTTCTGTTATTATATTCTGCACCTCCCATTACATTACAAAAAGTCCATTTTGCCTGATACAATAGTGGGAGTGATGGATACCAACACCAAATTTTTGTCATGTGATTCATTGGACTCCTTTTCAACCCAATTCAATTAAAATCCAAATACAAGAGTCATTAGCAAGGGAGTTGCTATTCTCACCCCAAGGTTTTACAAAAAATAGTAAAAGGATAAAATTATCCCTCCTCCGTTCCCTTTCTCTCCTCCCTCACATTTGGCTTTCCATTTCAACAGAATCATAATTCTATTGTATTGGAGACAGAAGGGAATCACCATCTGATTTGTAGACACTGACAAAAATAAAACCCCATATACATAAATATGTTTTTGTTGTATAAAATATACAACAAAAATGTATTTTCATTATAATATATGAGGTGAAAAGCAAATCAAAACAGTAATACATCTTTGAAACAACAAAAACCTATTTCTTTTTTTTTTTCGCACACCATATACTACAGTGGAATGTATATTTTATATAACAGAAATATATTTTCATTGAAAATGCATTTTGGGGAAAAAGTTTAAAACACATGAATAGCAAAACATCGGTGGCAATTGCAATTCCCCATTAGCAGAATTGAGGTGAGCCCAGGTTCATAATCAACCCAAACAAATTGACCAAAAATGCGAACATAACGTGAATACAAGTCTACATGCAAGGTAGATATATCGTTCAAGCACAACAGGAGTGCATCAACTGACTTATCCATAGAAAGAGTAAGTGTATCTTTGGTTTAAAGTTTGTGAACTTAAGTTTAAATTAAAAGTATGTTTGAAACTTAAGTTTTGATAAAAAAAAAAAAAAAGAGTTTATACAACCAGATTTGTGTTTGGATACTTTTACGTTCAAAAGTATGTTTTGTGAAATGAAACTTGTTTGGTAATAATAATGAAAAGTACTTTTAGATGTATAATTACTGAAAAGGGTATGAAATTCATTAATGTCTTATTATTAAATATGAAGTAGTAATATATTGTTAAAAACATTAAATAAATCAGAAAAAATTAGAAAAGTACAATATTAAATAATTTTATGAATAAATAATATAATTCAAACAACATTAATATTCAAATTAAAATAATTATGTCTTAAATGGTCAATTGCAGAATTCCTTCTAATAAAGTTATGTATAACCATTGTGCAGAACTCCTTCAAGCATGCTTTGATAAACAACTCAGTTGTGCTTGAATTTCATGTTGTTTTGTTGTTGGTCATTATTTCTTAATGGTGATGATGACAATATAAATAGCACCAGTTAACATTCTCTTCAACTTAAATAAGATAACATTTCAATAAGCATTATAAAATACAATTTTTACATCACAAAATTATAGTGATACAAATATAACTTCTGGACAAAACATTTCATAAGATATGACATTGGAAGAATACGTGTCCATCAATGATAATGTCAACAATCCAAGACATTAAAGTTCATGACAACTTTACTCATGGAAAGCAAATAAGCCAAAACCAAATTAACAAATAAAAGTGTAAAATAAAATAATTGATAATATCTTTTTTCAATAAATCAAAATCAGTAAAAAATTGTAAAAATTAGAGTATTAATATTTTTTCATACCAAAAAATCAAAAAGATCCCAAGGAAAAACAAATTTGAAACAGAATATGAATGAATGTGAAATGACAACAAGAGAACTACAATCTAAGATATGAAAGAGGACCAGGATTTGGAAAGATGAGAGAGTACCACAAATAGATTGAAGACTTGTAAGTAGGTGGATTTAAATGTAAAGAATGGTGATTAATATTAATATTCTTCATAATTCCCACTCAAAATTGTACCTTCAAATTAAATTTTACAAGTAAAAAAAAGAAATGTGTGTTGATGTTGTGCGTGCAAAGGGGGACAAGTGAGGGTAAAAATTACAGATATTATCATAATACAAGATCAACGGAAATGAAACTTTGAAAAGCATGTCCTCTATTGCTTTTGAAATAAACGTGTGTTTATGGGTAAAAAAAATTACATTTTTTAGTTACCAAACATTTACCCAAACTGAGTTTGGAGTTCCTACCGTACGTTTGATCCCCTTCCTCGGAAAATTAAACATGTTCTAAGTTGTGAAATCATTAACACACTTTTATTAGTTTTTTTATATATATTTTTATTATACTGATAGTAAAATCAAAGACTTTAAGTATATCTTATAAATGTTTTTAATTACTTAAGAACTAAATATTATATGACTTTTTTTTTTGGTTTTTACATGATAAATGTTTTTTTTTTATTTCTTTGATGCGTGGGTTAGAGAAATGATACCAAAATCAAAGCAAAAGTTAAATATTTTATTATTTAATTAAGGAAAAATAAAAAGTAAAAATAAATTGTTTAAGGATATTATATTAAAAATAAAGACAATTCAATATTAAAAATTAAGGAAAATAAAATAAAATATAAATTTTATTATATTAAAAATATGAATATTTATTATATTTCTAAAATTATTAAAATATTTAGTAAAATCTATTAAATACTCTTTAACCTATGTCATCAAAGCACTAATTAACAAGACTACGAAATAAAATAAAGATTCACGTTTTATGCGAGACTCAATAAAATAAAATATCATGTTAATAAACTTTACAAGTTAATACAATAAAGCAACTATTACTTACTATCTTTGTCAAAACAAAAATCTTTGTGAAATAAAGTTCACTTTGAAAGTATTTGCACCTTTACTATTATTTGTCAAACAATATTTATTTGTTGCAAACATTGTCATTAAGGAACCAACATATCATGTGATAACCGTTTATAGTGGGTTCATTTCATTCATTCAAACGCCCTGCAATTCCATTTGTATCCCGGTTTTCTTTCAATGCTTTTTACTACAAACCATATTATTTAAACATCAACTCTAGAGATACGTATTATTTAAAAAGAACTCTCAATTTTTAATTATTTAAAATGATTAAGCTTAGCAAAACCATTTTTTAGAAAAATATTTTTATCCTTTCTTTGCTTGGTTATAATTTTTTTTTCTTCAAACCAAATACTAGTATTTTATTTAGCTTTCCCTTAAGAAAATATGAATGATCATTGTAACAACCTCAAATGTCATTGTATGAAACACTAAGTCTCTAATGTAGAAAGATTCATTTTTAGTCCCTTTAAAACTCTTAAATCAATTTAATTAATGAAAATACATGTAACTTTTTATTTCATAAATACAAATGTGTCCTATAAATTTTATCCATAAAAGGTTCTCGAGTCTTAAAACATAAAGGTATATATTTTCCAAGACACTATATCATCAAACATCATGAGCAAATCTCCAAATAAAACTCAAGGGTTCAATTCAGGAAATAAATACAACATAAATCGATGAAGATATACAAATCTTAAGTTGATTCCCACCAAGACAACATAAATAAATGACAAAGAGTCGAATATTGTCCCTAAGTTCACCACCAAATCCACATCAATCACAAGTGACATACTCTTCAAAAGTTACATCATAATCTACTCTCGTATTAAATGACACCATCATCACAGTTCAACAAAAAATGCAACGGTAAGCTCATTTTAAAAGAAAACAACATATAAAAAAAAATATAAGATCAATATGTTAAAAGAGATATAGAAATCCCCCATTTTCCAATTGTCGTGTACCAATACAATTCCTCAAGTAACACATCATTCTCAAGTCACAATTATCAATGCACATGTTTAACTGTCATGTTATATCATGTTGACTATTTACTCAGAAGATTTCACCTTTTGAGCGATTAATCCAAGAGTCGCACTCTATGATCTAACCATTCGGGAATACTTGAATTAACCTTGTGGAAGAAGTGTGATTTTATAAAAAATGGATGAGCATGAGTAGTGGCTTACCTGGATAAGACTAGTAAAGACCTTAACCTATCTAGGGATTTACCTATGCATCCATTCTATATGTCCATTTGACGTCAGTTACTATGATAACTTCCAACACTAGGTTGAGGGTCTTCTTAGCACCCCCAACTTTCGTACCTACTCACATTTCATGTTATTCATCAATACATGTATGTTATGATCATTCAAATCAATATCATATGTTATCACAAATTCATTCACCAATCCCAACATCATAAGAGGTTGTAACATCATAGACTCACCATTCATATGTTCATCACATGAACCCACCTATAATTCAATAAGCATAGCAATACATTGCAACACCTTGAATTATTGTAAACAATTCACTAAAAACTCATATGAACGTGAATCTCACGATCTCAACATAAAGTCAACTCTAAATAATAAAATAATATCATCGTAACCACATCTCATATCATCATAAATTTATTAAGATCTCAAATATTTCATTTATGTAAGGAAAACAATCATTTATCACATCCACATCAAAACTAGTCATTGGACCAAAAATTGAGCACTAGACTCAAAACAAATCATAGAACTCAAAATGGTTCACCAGACACAAAATGGTCACTAGACTCAAAACTGATCATCACACTTAAAATGGTCACTGGACTCAAAATTAATCATTGGATTCAAAATTGATCATCGAACTCATAATGGTCACTAAACTCAAAACTTATCATTGGACTCAAAATGGTACCTAGATGTTGAACGTGAAAATGGTCACTAGACGCTAAACACAAAAATGGTCATTGGAAGCGACATTGAACACGAATTCTGCAGAATTTCAAATTTTCTGCAGAATTGCCTCTCATGGCTTCCAAGTCATCTCAAAATAAACTCAAACTCTCTCCCATCAATTCCAAATACATAAACAACATTAAAACACTTCACAAATATGAACTTTTAGTCAATATTCATCAAACAAACAACAACCCAAATTTTAAAACTTTCATTTTTAACAACATGATTCATTTTCTAGCAACCTTGAAACCAATTCATAGCAACCTAAGCATAGAAAATGATAAAGCTTTCGTTACCTATATAAACCCAACATGATGACTCTTTGAAGAAGAAAGAAAAAAGGAGTGAGCTTTGGGTCCTAGTGAGGAACTTTCCTTCAATCCTACAACAACCACACCATACCAGCATTAACTTAACCCCAAAGCCAACCAAAAAACATAATCAAAACCCCTTAAAACATAGCTTTTCCATGAAATTTCATGATTGCTCTAGGGAAAACGAAAATGAACTCAAAGAGAGGAAGAATGAGAGACTATCGTACCTAGGGTCAGTCAACAAACACTATAGAGAAGAGAAATAAGCTATATTTTTGCATAACACCAAGGTTCAAAGTTCTCTAATGGTGGTTCTTAGAGAAGAGAGAATTGTGAAGAGAAATGTGTTGAGAGAGAGAGAGGTTAACACAAATGAAGGTTTTAAGGAGATATAGCACTGAAAAGATTTTTCCTTTCTACACCCAAGTATATGCTAAACTCACACCCCTTTCACTAACCATCATAAGTTCATCTTTCTCCGAGCCCAAACTCACCAAAATCTCACTAAACACATGCAAATATAAGTAAAGCACCATCACATAAATCATAAATTAATTATAGACACTCAAATATAAATTTAATTACTCTTACAATTTAATTAAATCACTTGAACAACAAATTACGAAATTACAACATTACAATCATCAATTCATCATTCATCATAAGAAAAGAAAACTGAAGCAAAAGTTAGAACAAAATACCAACCCTGCAAAAAGAGTATGAAACAAAATCTTCCTAAATTTATCCTTAAAAGCGTGAGACGCCGATAAATTAATCTTTATATAATAATAAAAAAAAATAGTCATTGAATGTAAAAAATGTGCAAAAAATTAATCAAACAAGCAATTTAATATAATGACAAATTTGTATCTAAATTTTACAACTTAATGTTAAATTGATCATTGAAAAATATAACTTATTATCAAATTGAATGTTAATATTATAATTTAATAACAAAATGGTCTCACAAATTTAAAAACAGAACTAATTTATCATACTTTTTACATATTTAGAGACTAAATTTATATTTTACATCTTTTAAGAACCAATTCATCTATTTATTCTTGTTTGTATAAACTACATTTATCTCTTAAAAAGAATAATCTTATTTAAACAAGATAAGATTTAAAAAAGGATAATATTCTTCTTATTCCCAATGTTTAACACACAGTTATATATCATTGAGTTGTTAATCCACGCACTCGAATCAAAGTTGTGCGTGGTTCGTGATAGATACTAAACTTTCCTACACATATATATTGCCTCCATGTAATTTTTAATAAATTAGAATATTTTGTTCAGAGAACATAGCATTACCCGGCCTTTTTTTTATCTTGAAAATGTGTGACCCGAACAGCAACAATTTGATCACTTCGCATATTGATTCTAATGCATCAAAGGTCTTATTATCACTTAATATTTCTCTCAATATCTATATTTCTTTTCCCATCATATATATTATACCATCTATTATAAATATAATTCTCTTTCTTTTCTCTCTAGGTCTCAATTAACACTTAGGTGTGTCCATGTGGATGATTTTCCTTGATTATAGGAACATAAACTGATTGCATGGTTCCTCCTGAGTTAAAGATTGGTCTCAGTCCGTTTTTAATAACTTGCATGTACCAATACCCGAAAGTTCAACATCAATTGTGACCTTCTTAATTTCTCTCATAATGATCCAATAATAATGTCAATTCATTTGGATATGCTACAGAGAAGGTATCTTGGAGGACCTGAGATAGTGGCCACTCAACGTAAGAAAGTGTTCTTTGCTCTCTAGTGTCCATCCATGAATAGATTTGTAGGCACCACACACATTCCCTTTAACTAACCAAAATAGATTTTTCAGTTCTATAACCAGGTTTTGAGTAATCATTAATCAGAAAATGGCCTTTCGTTAAACCCAAAGGTGTGTGTATTGTATCAAATGGTTCATTAATTACTACCATTGAAGAGGAAAATTGAAAGTGTTGTATCCTATAAATTAAAATCCAACTGGGTATATGTTGATTATAGATCGACCAACAATTTGCACTTTTTTCGGATTGTGATACTTGTCTTCATGAATTCTCCTAATCATGCTACAGTCACAGTACTAGTATTCAAAGTAGCATAGCAAGGCACTATTAAGATACAATTAAGTTTGATGCTCTACTTGTTGCTTTGTTAGGGACCAGAAGGTTGACAAACAAAAGAAGCCATAATAATAAGGAACAAGCCTCATAACAAGCAGCGTGAGTGTTTGGTTGAATTTATTTTATAGAAATCGATCATTATTTTTTCAAGAAATTATTTTTTTAAAATATTAAAAAGTGAACATTTCTTCGAATTTGATCTATAACAAACGTGCACTATTAGTTCTCTATTTATGCAAAAAGTATCTCTTACACCAAAGAATAGTCAGTAGAGGAGTACTACCGATTAGGAAATTTCTGAAATAATACACCTTGCTTACTAAACATCATTTTCATTTTACACGAATTTATTATGAAGAAATATAAGTAACCCGGCCTTTTTAATTAATACAATTTTTTTATTAGTAGAAATTTATCAAAATTTATGAAAACAATTGTGTCTCTCTGCTTATTTAATACATTTCGCACACGATTTTTTTTTTTATCTCAATAAATTTTAAACATGAATATATTGTGTCAGAATACTCTTGAAGTTTATTATTTATTTGTTCTACCAATATTCATCGAAGACCCAATTCTTTTTTCTACTCTAAATTATGGTGAATAGATTCTTTCCCTATGAAGTTTCAACAAGTCAATTCTATACAGTATATTTGCAAGTTACCTTATAGTATATAAGTTTATTACCATAGGTCTTATTTATATATTTACAGCAAAAGAAATTAAAAAAGAAAGTATTATGACACATTAAAATTAGTTATCACCTTTTGTTTCAATTTTATTCATTTTTCCATCAGTGTTCATTAATTCCCTATTGTCCTATGATTGTAAATTTTAGTTATTCTTTAATAGATGAATTATTAATTAATAATATATTCTGTTAAAAATATAAGTTATTCTCATTGTCACTTTTTTTCTCTCTCTAAACTTTAGGGTAGTTATATAAAACTTTAAAGTGATGATTACTTTAGAACGAGGAAATTAGAACAAAATAATATTGGCTTAAAAGTTTGTATGGATTCTTCTTAGTAATCTTTTGTTGATAAATTTCTTTGTAAGCAGTGATCACGTGCCTTAATCTATGAACGGATGCAATTTTTATTCGTCCTAAATTTTTATTTATAAATTTTAACTTACATAATCAGTTAGTGAATTTGAAGAAAAGAAAGATATCTTAAAACATAACTCGTTATGAATAAAAATTGACTAGAAATTTAATTATCAAAATTGAAAGTTACTACTTTTTACTATAATTCAAAATTGAGAAAGATTTAAGAATCAAATGAAAAATAAAATGTTGGATATATTTCGTTTAAATCTATGTACGACACTTCAGGCTTACGATGGGCCAGTGAACCTCTTGAAGACTTGTAGCTAGCCTTGGAGGTCCTAAGAATTTAATGTAATGAACACAATATATATAACATGTACTCTCTCCGTTTTTATATATAAAAATTAATTATTTTATTTATTAAGATTAGAAAAACAATTAATTAAATTAATAATATTAAATTTATCTTAAGTTTAATTTATTTTAAAATTATTATTGTTATTAATATTTATTTATCTTTTAATTATTCGTCAATATATTTTTTTCTTTTTTAACGAGAAATATTTTTAGTCTAAAAATAATTAATGTAAAAAGTATTATAAATTAAATTTTATAAAAAAGAAATAATAATTATTTTAAATTTGAATTTTATAAATAAGAATGAATTAAGTATTTTCTTTCCTTTTTATGGCAAACATGCATGTATATATTCTCTGCATAAAAAAGATCTCGTCCTCTGCCACCAACCTTCCAAAAACCCCACCTAAACACCATGCTTGATACTGTGACATGGTTTTAAGCACAAAGCAACAGCAAGAAAGGAGCGTTTTGGGACCGAAGACAGCACTCAATTCCTTTATCCCGAAAACAGATAAGCCCCAATTGTTAGCTTGAACAAATATGGTAGATGAGGTTTGCATAAAACCTAGAAGGAACAAACACGGAGAAGCTAACTGCATCAACATCTTCCATTTGAAGGGGTCGTGTTGTATCAATTCGGTTCATGCATATATTGTTGATTGGAGGGGTCGTGTTGGACTAAAAATTAAAAACATCATCTATAAACTAGCTAATACTATAATAAAGGCAACCAATAATTGCTTATCCAACAAAGTAATGTCGTGAAAGGTTCAAACTTGAAAGTTAATGTTGTAGAAAGAATTTTAGCAGATAAACACACGCCTGTTATTTTATAATTTTTAATGTTTTGTATTAATTTATCAAACAGCAATTTTATATTAGAATTTAGAAGTGAGAGGGAGAAGGGGAGGGTGAATGAGCAGCATGAGTTGTTGTTGTCAGCGCTATCCATCACAATAACATCCCCCGCTCACAACCTACCACCGCGTCTGAGAGCACCAGGACGTGGGCTGGCACGTGGGCCTGGGCCCCTCACGACAAGGACCGCACACAACCCCATATGACATCACCTCCCACAAAAAGCCCATCCTTATCTGGAGGAAAGCGACTCTTGTCCCCCTCGGGCGTTCCAACTTGAACCCTGCACCATGCGGTTCCAGCCACGTAGCCCCCACCTAAAAAACACCGTGGGCCCCGCGACCCCACCCCCTTGCCATGTTTGCTCTGTTGCACGTGGATGGTGGATACGGCGCCAGCCACGGTTATGGGACACGTGGCCACCGGCTCATGTGAAATATCTTTCGGAAAGACCGTCATGAACTCGTGGGTGTTTGCAGGGCACATGTTTAAAGCGATTGGTTTTCAAATATAATTATAATAATTGCAAAGCATTTTCTTTTATCTTTGACTAGGAATTTGAGTAATTTGTCTTATTTTAACTTTTGGTTCTAATTACATTCCTGAATTGAAATTGATAGTTCATAAATTAGCATTGCAAAAAAATTGTTTTGTATACATTTCGTTCATGTAATTCAATCTTGTAAATTAAATTAAATAATTTAACTTAGTTGAATAAGAATCAAATCATTTTGATTAGTATTATAGAATGGAAAATTGTTTATAACACGAGATTTATTGACATGTTTTCCTTGCTATATTCTATTAGATGAAATGCATATATATCCTACTAAATGATGCAAATCAATCTCATATTCTCATATTGTATTTAATGACTTTCATTTAATAACCCTCATAAATTTTACTTCGTAATAAATATATATTAAAAAGATTATGTGAATTGTGAACACAAGTTAACATTCTTCAAATTGAACGATGATGAATGTTATAACATTTTTTTCGGGACCATTGATTTTTTTATTGGCTTAAATACATTTTTCTTAAATTTTAGTGTTTTTTTTTCATTTTCATTCTTTTAATTTCCTTTTTTCATTTTAATCATTGTAAAATCTATTTGTTTTATTTATTTTTAAATACTGTAGATAATTTGAAATCATCGATAATATATATATATATATATATGTATATATATATATATATATATATATATATATATATATATATATATATATATATATATATATAAACTCATTTGCATAATATTTTTTTCTTAACTAAAACCTAAAAAATTATGAGTGGAGGTTCATTAAATAACAAGTAATATCCACACAATTTTGTTTTTCTTTAATAACATTTAGTTAATAATAAACAATGTGTTCAAAAGAGAGTATGTTAGAAAGTGTGTTTTTATTATTTCCCTTAATAAAAATATATCTAAATGAGAATATAATTAAAAAATGTTATTCTAATTTTTAAAATGATAAATAAATTATAATATGCAAACGTGATTCATCAATCCTCTTCTTTAACCATTCTCATTGACCAACTCTTTGGGGTGTGTTTGACGCACTCAATAACAAGTGAAAACTTTCATATCAATCTTAGTGGTACGATTAATTCAAAATCCGTAACGAGGAGTAAGTTGATGCACCCCTTTTGTAAAGGTGCACCATAACACAAGCTTGCCATTTTCTAAGGCAATTTGATTATCTTCTTTGTATTGTTGAACTTCAACAATCTATGATTCTCTTTACGAAATGATTTTGACAAATGATTATCTATTCATGTTGTCTGCGCCACTTAGTCCACGATTGGACCAAATATCACTCATGTCCTTGTAAATAGTAAGATGTGAAGTTCCCTACAATGAATAAACACTTGGTTTCTTTCTAAATACAAATGCAACAAATTTATCACTTTTCATAGGCAATAGGCAAGTAGGCAACCCAACCTATCAAAGCAAAACAGACAGGGAAAGATAAAAGTATCAAATGAAGTAGAGGAAAAATGGATCAACACAGGTATCAAGGAAAAAATCATTTGGGGGTCTTATATATAATAAAGTTATTTTGAAACAAAGTTTTAATCATGACTTGTATAGGTTTTAATCATCAAAAAATTATGCAGGGGGTCTTATACATATGAAGCATACTTTTAACTTTTAAGATCTATGAAAGATGCAAACCCTCCAAAACACAGTGTATTTTTGCTCCAATAGAGATGAAAAAAGGTTAGATTACTTGGAGTTAGAGTGGATAACATCTTCTGTTACTTCTGCAGGAGTATTTTCTTTGTAGCAAAAATCTGAAGCCTCATTTGGTTATTGTAACACAGTAATAGTACAGTAGCTAAAAAAAGAAAGAATGTGATTATTGATTGTGATTTGTTGTAAAAAAAAAAAACGTTGCTGCAGAGGCAGATGCAATAGATGATCTTGGTGCAGACTAGATTCGTCTAAGATATGGTAAACTAAATTTGTTTATTAAAAACGTCAAGTTAACTTTTATAAAGTCTGCCAAATTATTTACAAAGTTTAAGTTTAACATAATAATAATAATAATATTAACAATGTGTTTATTAGTTTAATTTGACCAGACCAATTCGATTATCTAAACCAAATCAATTAAGTTAGTTTCATTTTTTTTCTTTCACCATATTTGACCTGAACCAAACAATATGTTGACCTTCATTAGTTAAAGTATTGAATTTATATTTTACAAAGCAACTTGACCATATTTAAACTCCATCATCATTTTCTACTTATTTTTATCATTCTTTTACTTTTTTTTTTCTTATACGATCTGTGGTGGGACTGATCTCTCACACATTTTGTTTCTAATGAGTTCTTTAAAAATTAGGGTTGGTTTTCCGAACTATAGGCTCAAATAGTTTGATATTTCATGGGTTTGGTTCATGGTCCCCCATGGTTTTGCACATGCTATCTTTTGGTTTAATGAATTTTTTGGAATTCATTTGATAGGCATTGTATTGGTGATATCAACTTAATTGGGATCATGTATGCTTTCTCTTGTTTTTGCTTCCCTCTCTTAAGCTTTTTTTTTATTTATTAAAAAAAAACATTTAGGAAAGACTTTTCCAAATCTAGTCCTCAAGTTAAGACCTTATTTATAGGCCTAACTCGTTTCTATCTCTATTATAATCTTCAAATATACAAAATTGAGATATGAGAATAAATTATTAGAGAAAAATTTTAAAACCTATGAAATTACGATAAACTTTATAGAGATTTTATATTAAAAAGTTCATATATATATATAAATGTGGAGATTTTTAGTGGTGCTATCACCGTCGCTACTTCTATTCGGTTACCATGACTTTTAAAATAACCTTTTATTTTTCCTTGGGTTTAAATTCTTAATTTCATCACTGATTGTCAAGTAGATAGAAAGAGAATTTTTCACCCAAATAATAAAAAAAATACTTATCTAAATAATATAAATTAAAAAATATTTATCTCAATGATACAATATATTATTCATGTTAAGAAATCGATTCCTAGGAACCGATTTCTAAGCTAGGTTTTTTTTTTTAAAAAATTGAGTTTTTTTTGTTGTTTCTTTTATTTCTTTTTGTTTTTTTGAATTGTTTTTTATTCTTTTTAACTATCTATATGCCAGTATGGAAAAAAAAATCATAAGTTGTTAAATGAAATTTTGTATATTTTTTATATTTTTTTAAATACTACATTGATATTTTATTACATTGGATAATTCAAACCACTTTTTTATTTCCACTAAATAACTAATTATTTTCACTAAATCACTTTTTATTTTACTACATAGTAATTATTCATGAGTAAAAAAAGTGTAAATTATATATGAAATTTAATTAGTTCTCTTTTATTTATTTTATTTTTATCTTTTTATTACTTTTAGGTTCATTTAATTTTAATATCACATATATATTTAGGCATAAAAAATCAATAAAAATAAAAATAAAAGTTAAAGCAACATTATTCATTAAGAAAAAAAAGTACAAGATTTATGAATTAAAAATGTTAATTTCATTGTTATGTTGATTCTATATTAAAACTGAACATATTTTATTTATTTAATTTGTTTGAGTAAAAGAATTAGATCACTTAAATATATGCACTTTTTATAAATATTTAACTAAATTATATTTATATTGAATATTTAAATATATATTTTTCTTAGATTCTATTTTAGATAAATTCTATTTTTTATAAATTAATATATACAAATTAGTAAAATAAAAATTTTAAAAAAATTAATTTTTAAAAAAAACTGTAAGAATAAAATAGAAAAAAATTAAAAAAAGAAAAAACTAAATGAAATAACCAAAAAAAAAAAACTCAATTCTGATTATGAACTGAATTTTAAAAAATAAAAATAAAAACCTAATTTGGAAATCGATTTCCCAGTCCTCGAAACGTTAGTTTAGAAATTGGTTATTAGGGAATTGGTTTCTTTTACATGAATAGTATTATGTTTTAGTGGGATAAATTTTTTTTGAGTCGTATTATTTGAATAAATATTTGTTTTTTCATTATTGGGGGTGAAAAAATCGACAGAAACAAGTAAGAAGTTTAAAATAACCGTGTTCTATTCACCTTGGCTTTTAAAATAACTTTCTAAATGTACTGAACACACATTTTGAGTTGTGGTGGATATGAAGAGAAAATTAAACTGGCTGTGAAGTGAGCCCTTGAGAAAGCACCGAGTCATTTTTAAACTTTTTTTTTTCTGAAAAATAAAATTATCATTTCGCTGAAAAATAAACTAAAACAAACCTTATTAGACAAAATTCAGCGAATAGGAATTAATTTATCAAAGTATTTATGCAATAAACTAAATTAAATAGTAATATCTTTTTTAAGTTAAATATGATTTTGGTCTTCTAAATATTGACTCATTAATTTTAATCAACCAAAAATAATTTTATTGCATTTAGTCTCTGAATTTTTAAAAATTTTCCTTTTAAGTCCTTTATTTAATTCTGTTAATACTTTTTGTTAAATATAATGAAATTAAAAGGATAATTTTGAAAATTTAAGTACAATGAATTTTTTTTTAAAAGGCTTAAACTAATATGATTTAATATTTGGAGGACTAAAATCAAATTTAACCAATTTTACAGAACTCTTTAATTTGTAGTCTTATGGGACTGCAAATTCTTCATAGTAAGTGGTTAAACTTGTAGTATTTGACAGTTTTGGTACAAGGGCATCTACTACCAACAAAAGTAGAAGAATGAGGGTACGTACATATGAAATTTATCGCATTAATATGAAAACTTTTTTAAAATTTAAACTATCAAAATGAAATCATTTGAAAACATAAAAGAATAAGTTCAAATTATTAAAAAAAATTAATGAACCAAAATAAAACTAATTTAAAAATACAATGACTTTATTTTGATGAGGTGGCAAGTTCATTGACTGTTTTGCTTAAAATAACTAAAATGGAATGATTCAAAAATATAAAAAATAAAAATAAAACTTTTAAAACTTTAAGAAAAAAATAAAAAATACTAAAACATAAAGTATTAAAATAATAATTTAGTCATAAATTAATAGCATGCTAATAAATCCGGAAAAAAAATAGCATGCTAAGATTTACGTTTTCCAATCACATCCAAGACTCGTCAAGTATACCAATTTAACATGGAAGCTATAAAATCTTATTTAACAAGAATTCAAATTTATACTCACATGACGCTGATACAAATTCGCTATAAATTTACTCGGAACTAATAAAACAATCATTCATATAATAAAAAAAGCCCAAATTCGATTTAAGCTTAAAATATAAAATTCAAGCGTAATATTTTAGCCGGTCTAATCGAATTGATAAGCCAAATTAATCGATTTTGTCACTTCTATTTAAAAAGTAATGTTTTTTTTTGTTAGGAAAAGTAACGGTTTGTGTCTTTACCAAACTCCAATTTTCAGAGAGCCAAAAGTCCAACTTATTTTTCCCCACCAAATTAAAATTGTAGAAGAGTGAGCTTTGTGATACCTCCCAACATTAGATGTCCTAGCAGGCTTTTGAATTCATTTATAACAAAATTCATATCCATCAACACTTTGTTGATCCTAAGCCACAGTCCAGAGATATTCTTAAGTACAACTGGTATGAGACAATGCCCTTATGACATTGATCCGTTTATATATGGTACTCACTATAGTGAGGACAAGGATAATTAATGAACCTTGAGCTTCAACTTAGATCCCAAGCTGCAAGAGAAGAAGGAAAAGGAAAAAGACGCCAAAGAGTTTCACTTAACATCACTTTCACCAAATCAAATGCCAAATACAGCAGTGTTCCTCTTTTTAGGACCACAAAAAAACTTTTGACCTTAGCTGTATAAGCCTACAAAAGCAATGACATTTGAAAAAAAAAAAAGACCCCTAGAGCATGACATTTTTGACTCCACTATTTTAACTTCTAGGGTACTCTAACTCTTCATAACACAACAAAGAAAAATATCAATTGACACATAGTTTATATGGCATTCATTAATGTTTTTTTCTCATATAGCTGAAACCCCCCCCTTTCACCACTATGTTCCAAGCATAGAAAATTTAATTAATGATTATTTAATTAATTGCACTTACTTGAGTGTGTGTCTTCCTTCAGGCTAAAAACTTTTGTTTCACGTGAATAATGTCAAGACGCACAAGGGGCCATCCCCTGAAAGGTGCCTCCATTTATAACTTGTCAATGGGTGATGCAACACACATTGAGTAAAATATTAATGCATATAATATTTTAAAGGGTGAGACACTTTACATGAATTTTTTCATGGGCGAACCAAATTTCAACAGCTAAACAAGATTCTGCGAAGGACAAATTCTTCATGAAGAAACCAAGGGCATGGGATTAATTGCAAGAATGAGTTTCAAATATTTTAATTCTTAGTTTTTGAGAGGAAGCTGTCAACATCCTCAATGAGCTAGCAGGGGGTAAAAAGTCCTCGCCAATGCAATTTGTTCAAGCGAGCCACACCAGAAACCTTGACTTCTGTAGCAGGGTTTAGTTTTCTCCATCTTTTAATTTCCATGCTTTTTTTTTTTTTTTACTTTGGTTTCAACGTTAGATTTGTTCTGAGAAAATATAAAATTGATCTATTGGTTGAAAAATAATAAAGAGAGAAGGAAGTGAAGAGAAGTTACCGGTTCAAATTTTTCAATTGATATTTCTATAAAAAAATTATTAATATTTACTGATAAAAAAAAAAAAAACAAACGTTACATTTGGTCTCACGAGCTTACAGTTGCTTGGAGAAGTTCAATTTCATTCGTGGCGATGTCAAAGGGGGACTAAATTCAACTTTCTTATGGGACAAGTAGCTAGCAACTTTTGCGGCCTTCAATGTATGTATGTCACTTCTGTTCATCCAAGTTGTAGTTTAAGCAACAATTTGAATGTGAATTTGCACCAATAGGATGTGACTTGTAAGTAACCTCTTCTATTCTATCCCGTTAAAGATCTAAAATATAATAATAAAAAACTTGCTTCCACCCAAGTCTCACTAATTTACCTTAATGCTAGGAAATAAGGAAACTATTACTTTGAACTTGTATTAGTGCTGCTAAAGGTGACTGTAGCTATCATGTATTATATTTGTCTTGTTGCATACATGTTGTTGTCTTACATATTAATTATTAATAATTCATTCCTTTTATTTAATTTTTCAATTTCATTAAACCCATGCCAAATATTTCTTACATAATCATCATTGACTTATAGACACAATACTTTTAGTGTACAATAGCAGCGATGGTAATGAGATTTGAATCTAAAATCCTATAGAACTAAAACTTTAGGCTAAATAGTGAGGACTGGTGAATCATGATAAATGATACAACATCAGTAGCGAGATTTGAATTTAATACCTTCTGTAAATTACTCAAACTCTCGTCGCTATGCCACTCTAGTGATTACTGGGACGCATATGAAAACGTAACTTTATGCTGAGCAGTGAGAACTGGTGAATATGATAAAGGGTCTTCCTAATACATGAGTAAAACGACGGTGTGATCCAGATGAGTGCAGAGAAAAAGTGAAAACAGGGTTTCCACTTTCCACATCCGAAAGTAAAAACAACGATTGGTTGTTGTACCCCACCAGAAATTTTGGGATACCTACGCGCACACCTGAACCATGTTTTTGAATTTTAGCTAGTAGCAACATTGTCGTACACTTTCGCTGCTAACTAATAACACCACCAGTGTGACACACATGACATTTTAGGATTCAAAGAAGTGTTTTTTTAGGCTTTTAATTAATATTGTTTCTTGTTGAGACTTGAGAGCATGATGCATTGGCCTTTTGATTTTTATTCCTTAGTAGAAGTAACAATACCATTTTTATTGCTTTCTAGTACATGGTTACAACTGCAAAGTTTTTTAAAACATTGCTAGCGGTTGGTTGGTTGGTTTGGTTCAATAGGGCCAGAAACAGAAGGTTTGATCCTCAACCTGGAAGCCAAAATTACAAGAGTTTTCAGGAGGGCCGTCATAGCAGTGTTCTTCAACCTTAGGTAAGCAACAAGAAGAAGGGAAGGTCATCAAAAGGTTTTCACTAAGGTTATCCTCTTCATCTTGGGAGAAGTCTTCTGAGTGGTCTTCTGGTTCAAAGGCATGAGAGGAATCAGCAGGCTCCACGAATGAAGTGCAATGTGGGCTATCCGAATCAAGGACATCACTTTTGGCTGAGTTGGCATCTTCTTGCTTGCAGCATGTTACCATAATAGGGAGTGGGAGTGGTGACAACACTTTGGTCCCATTTTCAGATGTTGTTGTTGTTGTTGCATTTTTTGAAATAATTAATAAATCCATAGGCTCCTTGTTGTTGTGGGGTGAAGAAGAATTGACAGCATCATCAGGAGATGACTTGTCATCCGAATTCTCCTCCTTCTCTTTATCTCTAAGAATCAATTTGCTCTCCAGAGAATTCACCTGTCAGTAACAAAAATTTTGTGCCAATCCAATCATTAACCCATTAGTGGGATAAATAATAAAGATTGCACTTTATTAAAGCAAGTAGTACTAGTAGCATAAAGCACAAAAGCAAAATTGAGTGTAAGTATGTGTTGTGTGTGTCTCTCTCTTTTTTCTTCTTAATTTCTTTTACCTCTGCTTTTAACTTGTCATTCTCTTGAACAAGACTTTCATAGTCACTTTTGAGTCTGTCATAACTAGCTTTCAACACGCCATAGTCTTTTTCTAGCTGCTTGGTCTTGAACCTTGCCCTTCGGTTTTGGAACCATATAGCAACTTGCCTTGGCTGCAAGCCAAGCTCTTTTGCAAGTTGGACTTTCCTTTCGGGTTCAAGCTTGTTCTCTACCTCAAAGTTCCTTTCAAGGAACTGAACTTGTTCGCTTGTGAGCCTCCTTTTCTTCCCCGGTTGGTGGAAACACCCCTCGTAATCCTCATCACAGTTCTCTTCCTTCTCCAACGCTTGAAAGAAAGGCCTATCCGTCATCCTGCTCCCACTTACATTCTCAAAATCAACCACGGGTTTTGAACCTGAAAACCAACCCCACCAAACAACAGCAAAAACCACCACGTTAAAATTTAATCATAACCAAGGAAGAAAAAAAACAACTTTCAAATATCTTAAGTGAACAAACAACAGTCCTGAACTGAAAGAAACCAACTTTCAAGTTTCACATACAACAACAACAACAAAAAAAAGCTAATTAGTTTGTTTGTTTGTTGATATATGTGTCAGATTTTTAAATTGCGGTCGCGATCCTTTCAGAATGGTCACAGAAACCACAAGAAGCTTGATGTTGTGACTTAAAAGACCGTTTTTTAATACCTTGGTATGTATGTTTGTATGTATACATGTGACATAAAAGTTGAGGTAGTGAAAATTCATGAGCAAGGGAAGTAGTAAAAAAAAGTATGAAGAGAGTGAAGGGAATTGAGAAGGAAGAGAGATGAATCATCACCTTGGAAGGAAGCAGGGTTAGAGGTCTGAGCCCAAAGAGACTCAAGGACTTCAGAGGAGCAAGGGAGCCTTTCGTTTTGGAGGAGAAGTGACATGTTTGAACCCGCATAAAGCTTGCCACTCGCCATGGGAACAAGACTTTTGGTGGGTTGGTTTAGACTTTGGACTTTAAAGTGTGTGTGTGTATGTGTGTGTTTTTTTCTTCTTCTTAGATTAAAGGGTCATATTCATTTGATGATTTGAGTTCATACATGCTACATAAGAAGTAAAAGGGAGGATCAGGGAGTGGAGTTTGATCTAGAATTTATGACGAAAGAAGCAGGTGATGAGGATTACTATAATGTGGGAATTGTGGGAGTGAGGAGAGATCATACCCATCACTCAGAGGAACTGGAAGCAGAATTAAGAGGGTGTCAGAGATGAATAAATTGAAGAGCAGAACAGAAAGGTATTTGAGTTTGGAGAGAGAGAGATGGTTGATATCTGATGAGAGTTGAGGAGTTTGGAAAATTTTGGTTCTGAGAGAGTGAAAGAAATAAAGAGAGAGATTCTTCTCTGTGGTGGGGAACTTTGATGGGTTATATTGGGAGCCTTGGTCTGGTTGTGAGATTGGGGAAAGCCTGGACAAAGGTGTTCCAGTTACTATATTGCCCCTTTCCTATATCCAACACTTTCTTATCTTTCTTTTTATTTATTTTATTTAACTTTTTTAATTTGATCTTTTGAATATTTTCAAAACATCAATTTAATACTTGAAAAGATTAGTCGTACTGCATTGATTTTTTATTTTCTTTTATTTATGGATATGTAATATTAAATTGGTTATAATAAACACAAACTTTTGGACTGTTCTAGTGACAGATTTTTTATTTTAAAATTAAATGGGTGTAATAAATTTTGAAGATTGAAATATTATTTCCAAAATATTTCGAGAGAAAAAGTATTCAAGTACTATAATTTTTTTTGTAAGATTAATCTACCTTCTTTCGGAGAAGAAATAGGCTAATGTAAGTTAGGATTAATGAAATTGCATGGTTTCACATTAAAAAATTGATTTTAAATTTAGAATTAATTTTAGATTAAAAATTTTATGTTTGATTTCATATAAAAAAGAGTTAAAAAATTAATTATAGATATAGAATTAATACAAGTTTGAATTAAATTCACCTTATGTCCATGCATAATTAAATGGGTGTAACTTCTATGTTATTTTATCATTTTAACATAATTTTGCTGCCTAAATGTGGATCCAAGACGTGTTTCCAGACACCCTTTTAGTATTAAGTTGAAATAACATTGGTCAAACTAATTGAACTAGCTTGAATATGTTTAATGAAATGTAGATTTTGAGTTTTAAATTTTGAATATGAATTAAATGTACCTGAGCCTTTTTGGTTCAACTTGTTCATTGTTCGATGTGATAAAAACCTATAAAAAAAATCCTAAAATATTTGTTTAACCGGGTTTGAATTTTATTTTAGAAGTTGAAATTTAAATTAAATCTAACTTTTTTCACAAAATTTGTTTTAGCCTCGAACCCACATTAGGTTGCCCACAATGGGTCAAGTAGTTTGTTTTATCCCTTTTGCTTGCCATCTTGATCAAAAAAAGATAAACAAATTTTACATTTTAATATCCTAAACGGAAACTTTAGTTTTAAAGACATCATATATTTTTTTAAAATTATGATTAATTAATTAAAATGAAATTCTATAGGTAGAATCCTTTTGTCAGATCAAAATAACACAGCATTACGTTTATTGTTAGAAAAATGGGTCGTCTGTACTCTGTATTATTTAATTTAATTAGCAACTACTATAAAGTATTTTAATTTTTTAACTTATTTTGATCAAGATTTACTAATTATGTATCAATGCTCAAAAGATATAACAAACTATAATTTATATCATAAACATTTTTTAGAGAAATTTATATCATAAACTTCATTTCTATGTATTCCCGAAATCAATTGACGAGTTTCATCAAGTCCGTTGAATCTTGCAAATATTAAGAAAAGTAGGGATCTTTTTGGGCTGATCAGGGTTATATTTAAGATTTAATCCAATTAAATTTGATCGGTTTGGTTTAGTTAGGTTTTTATAATTTTTTTTTTTGAAATCAACCCAATCCAAAAACTTGTTCATGAACGGTTTGGTTCGGTTTGAACCAACAAGTTATCCATTTAAATTTAATTTTTTTAAAACTATTATTTTATACCATGATTCATTCAAATATCCAATATAATTAACACAATATTATTATATGTCTGAAAGTAGTGAAATTGATTCATTTAATATCATCAATATAATATTTTAAAATAGACTAATACAAATTAATATAAAATATTTTTCAACGAGATTTACTATAACAATATGAATCACAATTATTTTCTACAAACTAATTTCTAACAATAAGTTTTACGGCAACCAGATTTATTGAAACAAAAGAACAAAATATGATCCATTAATATTATAAACATGACAAAAAAATATGAAAAAAAAGATGAAACAAATAACAATGTATTTGAAAGTAATACCTTAAGAAGTTTTAATCCTAGTAGTTTCAACACTTACGGTTTCAATACTTAGAATCTCAATTAGCCTAAAGTCAAACCAAACAACTCTAAAAAAATTTGATCGGTTCAGTTCCGTATTGATCAGATCTATAGATTTAAGCCCATGACACAACTCGTACATAGAACGATTTTAATCGATTCGATTCAGTTTTGACCCAAATACATAAATAACTCAAATAACTCAATAGAAACTTTTGAATCCTTTGAGTCAATTTGGATTCACCGGTAATCCCTACCCCCTACCCATAAACACCCAGGAGAAAAGTAAATATTTTACTTTGTTATATATATTTTTCACTTGTCTTTATTAACTCATGAAGGCCAACAAAATCAATAAAGGTTTCATGACGATTAGGCATTTGTTTTTTCATTCTAAAAATTCTGAAATTAAAACAGAAAGTCTACTAAAAATGGAAGTTTTTTTTACTTTTTTTTTCATTTTCCCTTACCTCCACCCATACTTTTTTTAAGCATATTATTAATAAAGAATATTCATCAACTTTGTTAAATGATTAACTTCCGTTAAAAAATTTAATTAATTATTTTTAATAAAATTCTTTTTTTTTAATCTATTTTTTTATCCATAAAATTCAAATTCAAAATCTTACTTAAAAAAATCAAATCTAATACCACTTAAATTGACAATTTGTTATTCCCGCCCCTACTTTAAGTACACTTGTGAACTTTTTTAGATAATAATAAGCAATGACTCAAGCCATATCGCATGTACTCAATGAATAAAGAATTATTTCATACATCAGAGCTATTATTACTACATTTATCATTAACAAAAATTAAAAAAAAACAATTCAAATATATTGACTTTTAATTATGATTATCATATATTATAATAATTGTGCATTTTTAATACAAATTTAGTATTATTATAATTTAGTCTCAATTAATTAATGATCAATCGTGATAAATTATAGTTCTTTTAAAAAATCGTGATCAGAAATCACATTTTTTATTTAACTAGTTTTTATATGAAAATTTAAAATTCTACAATTAATATCATTTTATAAGAATTTCAATGAGTTTTTATCCAAAATCGTTTTGCTAGTCTGCGGCTAAAATTAAACTTACAGATTCAAAAAAAATATTTTAAATTTACTAACAACTAAAAAATAAAATAAAAACTATAGATAGAATAAAAAAAAAGTAGTCAGAATTTTGGTATAGTACAATAGTTAGATAGAATAAAATTATATAGTAATACAAGGAATTAAAAAATAAAATAAAATACAAGCTGCGTTGAATTTTTTTAGATGTTATTCTTATTCTAAAGTAGTTTTTTTTTAAATGCTAGCCGTTATATTGTATTCATTTTTACTCCTTTCAAAAAAATTGTATTAATTTTTATCCTTAAATATTTATTAAATTTTCTTTTTACCTTTTATTTTTATATAAGATAATTTTCTTTTTTCTCTTCTACCTTTTGTTAAAATCAATGCATTATTTTATTTTTACTATTAGTTTTAGATATTTTTTTCATACACACTATTTATTTTAATCATTACATTATTTAGATATTTATTTTATTATTATTATACTTCAAGATATTGACAATGACAGGTAATAGATTTATTTCATTTCATTTTTCTATTAATTATTTTTTAATAATTTTATTTTAAATTATTTATTCTCTTATTTTAACATTATATTTCAATATTTTTTTAACTATTACACAAATCAACATAATGAAAATATGACATCTACTCAATGCATGTTTTTTTATTTAAATTTGATTTAGAGTATTTTAAGATATATTGAATAAAATATAATTAAAATAATTGATTTAAAATTTAAAAAATTAAATATTTTAAAACTAATTAAAAAAATAAAATTAAAATACCCAAAAGTATACTTTGTAATAAAATAAAATAAAATAAAAAATAATATAGAAAAACATTTAAACATGTCCATTTAATTCATTTTACATTTATCAACTATTTCAATAGTTGGATAGATAATTTTACTAAATAGTTTATATCTCAAAAAGCTTAATTCAATAGGTTTATTTTTTTTATATATCTCCAAAAACTTAATTCAATAGATTTAGGTTGTAAGCTTTTAACTTGTAAGTAGTGTGTTTTTTAACTTTCAACTAATTTTTCAAATGCTTTTGTCAAATGTAGTTTAAATCTAGTGCAATTTCCTAAGATATAAATATAACACTTTTTTATCCTACTGAAAATGTGATTAAATTAAATTTAAATTTTTTATTTAAATTCTTACTCAACTCAAACGAATTTAAGTGATCTTAAACGTCATGTATATTATTTTTTAAATTAAGAAAACTTTTAAAATGAAATATATATTTTTAGAACAGTGCTAGAAATATCTAAAAATAAATATCTGACTTTGTTCATACTTTTATCACAAATAGAAAAAATACAAAAAATAAAAAATATGGACTCAATTAATATTGCTATGCAAGCAATTAAAACATGCCATCACTAGAATTATGGATATCCTGAAATACCGGAAGATGGATCCATTTGCTTATCTTCAATAAATGATTTTTAAAAGATAAAAATAAGAACTCACCGCCGTGTTGTAGCTATAATAGGAAGGGAACTGTCTGACCGTCTCTTTACTCTTTAGGGAAAATGAAAATTCTAATCTTGAGAAAGAAAAAGGAACGCTTATTAAAGAGTATAAAAATACTATATTTTTAAAAAAATAGGAAGTAAAAGAAAAAATGACTTTATTGGAGTCCATTATAAGTAATAAATGCTATAAATATTTAACATAATTAGAATTCAAACCCAAGTATTAAATGAGTCTAATTTAATTGATTAAATATAATATGTGAATTATTTTATATATATATATATATATATATATATATATATATATATATATATATATATATATATTATCTTTGATTCTCAGGTATAAAAAAAAGAATTCAAACTCTAACTCAAATTATTATTTAAGTTGGAATAACATGATTTCAGTTGATTACTTTATTAGAGTTTAAAATAGAATAAAAAATTACTCTATTTATATCCTTTACTTTTTAACTTTTTAATAAGAAAATAGTTGTATTATAGACAAATTTAAATTCGTTTAACCTTCATTTTGATTGATTTATTTTTTCCATTCTAGCGGAATTGAACTAATTCATGATATTTTTAATTCTAAAAATATTTTATAGAATAATTGTGTTTTTTAAATATATAGAATAAAAAAGAAATTTAAAAAATAATAATTTTAGAATCTTGGCTTTCCTACTATAAAAACAATATGACCTCTTTTTTCCCATTATTCTAGCTCCCATCCTCAATCTTTATTAGCTTATGACAACATTGTTGCTAATTGTGACAAACTGACAATAGTATATATGGTTGTCGCTACGCTTCTACCTTTAGTTAGTAGTTTGCTGAGGTAAATAATAATTAGATATATTGATCGATTTTGAGACATTTATCATAACTTTGTTCTTGGTTTTTGGATGCTTGGTGTTAATTAGTATTTTAGTTGAGTTTATTATTTCATTTAAATCTAAATCATCACCAAATGAGAATAGATTAGGCCGGTCTACAGGAATTTATGACCTGACCTACATAAAGCCTGACCTGAACTGGTCTATTTAATTAAAAGGTTAGACTCAGACCTTTTTTAGAAGCCTATTAAATTAAATAGACCAGACTTAGGCTTGTTAATATATATATACTTATATTATTTTTTGGATACCAATATATACTTATATTATTTTTTGAGTAACAATATATACTTATATTATTTTTTGGGTACAATTTTTTTTTTTAAACTAGCAGACTTTGATTACACATTACTGCTTCATGACTTCCATTACTATAATTAAGTAAGACTTTAATTACAATTTAGGTGTGAGTCATGTGTCCCTTTATATTTCTCATTATTTTTATTGGTTTTCCTATTCCGGTTAACGTTTCATTTTCCTTTAACTTTCCTACTACGTTCATACTCCAGAGCAAATCAATATTAAAGATTTAGTGTGAAGAAGACTTTTAAAAAGGATAGGATCAAATGACAAAGACATTGTTGTTGAGAAAAAGATGGCTTTTCTCAGATGAGATGGTTGTTGCTATCTGTTTCAATAACGAATCATTGGTTTAACTAAATGACTACAAAAAATAAATAGACAGACCTTTCTTTCTCTTCGTCTCAGGTCGATGGATCTTCTCAATTGAAAGATCCCCTATATCGATAATACACATTCCAATTTGGGAACGTTCGGTGTCAAAGTCATTGAATGGGTAAGTCGCCAATTCCTAAAACGGACTATTTAATGTACTTTATCCGCCCGCTAGGTTACGGGTGGGTATTTTAGGCTAGATTAGACTTTTAAAAAGGTCAGGCCGAGTCAAAATAAAAGTCTTTGATAGGCTATAGGTCAGGTCCAAGCCTCAAAAATTCATCGTAGGCTAGGCTCAGGCCTTTTAAAGCCTAACCTATTTCCACCCCTAACAATCATGTTTCAGCGCAAGGGCGACAACAAATCTATCAACATATATGGCATGTCATGACAGGTTCTTAGTGAGCTTAATCACTTTATTGTGTATTCTCGGTCTCCTGGAACCAATGTGACACCAGCCATGGACAAGGATGTTAGTGGACTAGTCAACACGTATATAATAACAGGAGATGACTAAGATTTATGGGAGGACGTCAAGGCTCATTTTGATGTAACAAAGTGATTAAGCTATCTATATTTTTGTTTAAGATTTTTTTTTACCAGGCTTGCAATATGTTGCAATCATGTTACTTCTCTATATACATTATGTTATCATCATATTACATAACTTTAGTTCATTTAATTTTGAACCAGAGATTTTTCTACAACTATAGGAGGAAAAGGTTTAAAGGGAAATTCTTGACCTGATTTAGACATGCTACCATTTGGATGGCTAACTGATCTAGCTAATGAGATTGGACAGCTAATTTTTCATTTGCCCATTATGAATGTCATAACCCTCATAGTGTGCATGAGTTGTTTATTACTTATATGTATGTATTGATCTAGTAATTACTTTTATCTATTATTCATTTGTGTAAACCAGAATCCTCATGTTATTGTAATATGGTTTATCATATATGCTTCATGTATGTGTACACTATTGACAATGTAACTCATGTATGTTGAAATTCATTACCAAAATTAATTTTGTAATATGTTATAACAATCGATTTGTTTGGGTCTACATGACTGAAATAGAAGATTTGATTTGATATAAAAACAAAACAAACATTTAAAAAAAAATCAACATCGGTCTAAGACAATTCTAAGATGATTTTGGAATAAAATCGTCTTAAAATATTATGATTCTAAGACAATTTTTGGATTAAAATTGTGGAATACGAACTGACCAAGACAATTCAAAAACCTTCATGAAAATGTTTACTTTCCACGACAACAACTTTAAAGATGGTTTGCCAACCATCGTTAAAAGCACTCAATAACTATCGTTGAAACACGGTTTTCTAGTATTGTTAATTAATGGTTTGAACAAGAATAAGTTTAGAAATTAGTTATATCTTGGATGCCTAATTTAGTAGGAACTCTCTGGAAATTGAATTATGCTTTATTGATTAATTTCAATATCAAACAAAATTGAATAAAGAATTGAGATTAAATCTTTAGACATCAATGATAGGTTTGGTTAAAATACTTAATAAGTTGATTAACCGTTTTGATTAAATTGAATTCTCTTTTATATATATATGCAATTTTTACTCTTAAACTTTCAATACAACTAGGTACGTAATGAAATACATGAGGGCTAGCATAAGATTAAAATGTAGATGTCGTTGTAGAGTATGAAGAATCACGTTAACTTATCTGCTAACAAACTAAATTTTAAAGTTTGGACTAAAATGCACTAACTTCTTACAATCCTCAATGACATGTCACAGCTGCAAACTCAGACATATCACAACTTGTGGTTTACTTATTCTCTCCACCACCAAATAATTTACTGCCAGTCTCAAAAAATAACGTTTTGGAGATCCAACTCAAAACACCATTACATAGCTTGCAGCATAGCAATAGCCATTATCATCTCTGAATTACACATTCCATACCCAGTTTTCTGATCATTATAGCAGCACCAACATTACACTAGAGAAAAAAAAAACCACTAAAGAAAAAAATTTACCGCTGGTTAATTGTTGCCAAGCCACTAAAGCAACACTGGTTGTTCAAAGTTTGAATATTAAATTTACTTTCTTAATTTTTGGCTCTTTAATTTAATGCCAAAAACTTAACCTAATGCCTTAATTACAAGTCTTGTAGGTATAATATTACGGTAACATTTTTCTTTGAGTCGTAATTGTTTTTATCACATATCACATAAAAAAAAATATTCATCCACATGCATTTCGTCTATCAGACTTAGATCCTATTATTGACATCACTCCTTATCTCCCATCATCAAATAGTGTAAATTATGATCGATATTATATATTGTCTGTGTTTTACCTCCAAGTTAAACTTAGTATATTTTACATAGATGAAACTTTATGTTTTTTAAATTTGTCTGAGTCCTCAATTCTTTAACCTTTTTTTTTGGTGAATCATGACAAGAATCCAAACGCACACTTCATTGTCGTTTGTTTAATTTGAAAGCAGATAGTATGATACACGCAGAAACACGTGTCTGAGATGACTTGATCTTTTCTTGCTGGATTTTCTTTTCTTTTCTTTTTGCTGGAAGAGATGACTTGATCTTGTATCATCATTATATTGTATTAGTTCCTCATGCTTTTTCATATTAAATCTAGCTCATGTATATTTATCTCTCCCCCTTCCCTGTTAAAAAAATCCCTTATGCTTAACAAATAAAGTGAATATATAAAATAGGTTTGCTATCTTTATTTTGAACCGTCAAAAGTTCTTAAATATCTTTTTACTGTTAAATAACAACATTAAGTAACAATGATATTCGCACCCCAATAACTTGCAACAGAATAATTGCGTGTAATTTTTTTATAAACTATATTTTAATTTTTCATTTATTTAGAACAATTGATAACATCAAATTAATTAATGAAAACTTAAAAACACAAACTATAAAAAAATTATGTGAGTGTCATGTTAACTAACTTGATTACGTGATAAGTTATTAAGCCACTAATATTGTTATTGTATTATTATTTGACAATAAATTGTTCAAAAATTTAAGAGGTTTTGATCATAAAATTTAAATTAAAGATTAGAAATAAAAATCTAAAAAAATTTAGACCCCAAAGCCCAAAGGATAACAAACATTTACAAAATTGTATGGTAGGTTAATTGAATCTCTGAAAAAGTGCAGTGACTGAAAATGGGAGGGCAAAATCAACACCAGGTGGCAGTGCAATGTTCATAAATCATTATTGATAAAACAGACAACAGTTTTATTTTATTTTTCTTACACAAAAAAAAAAGGTTTTTTTAAAAAAATTGAAAGGATAGGGACAGATTTGGAAGAGGAAGAATAAGGAGATAGGGGTTAGATGAGAAGGAGGAAGAGAGTGCAGTGGTGTGGGGGAAAAAAGACAAAAGCAGCCTGTCCGATCAGTCCCTATCAGAGTGGCGCTCGGAATTTAGGGAAGGATCTCACTACTCCCACCCACACCCTTCAATTTCCTTCCTCACCCGTTCTTTTCACGTCATTATTCAATTTTTTTTCATATTCCATTTAATATATATATATATATATATATTTTTTTTTTTTTTAAAAAAAAAGCTAGCCCTGTGCGTGTTGTGAGAAGAAAATGGTAGAATAAAGTATAAATTTTAGCAAGGACAAGGATTCAGTCTGTGACACTAGATATATATTCTTTTGGTATTAGGAGATAAATATAGGCTAAACCACGCTACTTCTCGTGTAGTCCGCATTATATACACTTTAAATGGACAAAAAAAAATCCTAAATATATTTATTATTTGTGTAAATATTTTGAAATTTGATTTTAGTTGTTGTACAGTTTTTTTAGTTTAGCAATCAGAAATGTTCACGAATCTGAAACCATCTTTAATTAAATCCGACTTGATTAGATTAGAATTAGATTGTTTTCAGTTTTTGAATTAAATTTGATTCAACCATTAAGACCCATCATAAACTAGTAATGAGTTTTTTTTTTAATCCGATTCAATCCATATCATATAATTAAATTTATTATTATATATAAATTATTTATTAAATATAAAATATATTGATTTTAACTTACATAATTTATTAAACCATTAAATTAAATCACTCATAATTTCTTTTAAGTTATTATTTTTATCTATGTCTTATTTTTAATTATGTTTTTTTATGTTAATATAATATTTTATTTCTATCTAAAATAAAAATATCGTATTAGTATTAAAATTATTAATTCAATTAATAAAATATTATCACAATTTAATTCAATTATATACTTAGAAGACTTTATGTAAAAAAAATTATTATTCTAAAAAAATAATTTTCACAAAAAAATGTTAATATTTGATTAATCCGATCCAATCTACTTCATTTATGATCAAGTTGAATTCGACTTAATATATAAACAAAATTATACAAATTCAACCATCCTAAAACGTTAAATTTTGATAGAATTGAATAATAAATTTAACCAAATATAGCTCAACCAGATACATGAACACCTTTGTTAATAAAATAAGTTTTTATACTGTTCTATGTATATATATATTGTTTGACTTAAGATGATATTTTTATAAAAGGAAAATGTTTTGATCCTTATTATTAAATGACTTATGTTAAATATTGAGCCAGCAAATTAAAATTTAAGCTACTATTATTACGTGTATTTTAGTTATTGTCACATCATTATTTAAGTTTAAATTTTCCATATTTATTTGTAAAAAATAATAAAAACATAAGTTTATCTTATAAATTAAAATAAATTATGCATAAATTAAAATCAACATTATAAGGAAGCTAAAAAATCATTTATATTTTCTTAAAAGTTGATTTTAATTTATACATAAATTACTTTTTAGTTTATATAAGAATTTTTTTTTCTCTTATATAAGTGTTTATAGAAAAAATCATCTACACAAGGAAATAAATGCATTTTAAATTCTCATGAGTATTTAAAAGCATATATTCTTGGCATTTAGAAATATTTTTGTTTGATTGTTATCTTTATTCTTTTATAATTGAATGATTTTCACTATTGCTATTAACACTACAAGAAAATCATTGTTTTCCGGCAGAAAATACCGACGGATCTAAATCTATCGGAAAGGTTAGAATTGCTGATGGAAATATTTCTGTTGGAAATTTTAGCATTTTGGACGGAAATTTCCAATCCATTTTGACATTTCGGAATTATAAACTTTTTCAATTTTAGAGTGCATAGAGAATTTTAACTGATTAAAGTAATTTATCAGAGAATTTGAATTTCTGTAATTTAGAATTCATTGTTTGGATGCTTTTTATGAAGAATTTAAAATTTTGGAATTTTAAAACATAATTTTAAAAACTAAAAATTTGGAATTTCAATTTCTTCTTAAAATGCGAGAAATTGAAATTCTCTTCTTCTCGTCTTCTTTAAGAAACACCGTCTTACCGTCTTACCTCCTACCATATCTATCGGGTGTGAGAATAGAGGAACAACACGTATAACTAGCACACCAATTATATCTTTTTTTTTTCATTCATTTTTTTCATCTTCATAATTTTAATTTTTTTTTATCCAAACACAATTTTAAAAATAAAAGAATTTCAATTGAAGTATTTGAAATTCTTAGAATTTTAAATTTCTTAAAATTTTAAATTTCTCCATTCAAACACACACTGTATTTTGAAATAAAATAATTTTAATTTTTTTCATCCTCAATAGAATTTTGAAATTGTATTTTGTGACAAAATTTTACTGAAGGACTTATCTCTCTCGGAAATATTAGCCTTAGTGACGGCTTGGCCGTCGGTAATATTTTCCATCGGTAAAAAATAAAATTTGTCGGTAACTATAAGAAAAAGAAAAAAAAAACCATTAGATGTTGTTAAATATATTAAAAAAAAAACCATTAGATTTTGTTGGTACAAAATCATCGCTTAAATTTTTAAGCACATAAGCAAATTTGAATGATTAGTGTTGTTAAATATATTAAAAAATTTGTTATTTTATTCTTATTATTGATTAAAAATATTTTTAAAATATATTTATAAAATCAAATTCAAATATATATAATATTAATATAATGCAATATATTTTATTCTATTGTTGATGAAAAAGTCTTTATATATATATATATATATATATTTATGAAGACTTTTTAAACCCTCCCTTTTGATTCACCTATTTAATTTTTTGAATATATTAAATATTTTTACTTGAATATTAAATTTTTTTTTTACTCCCATAAGTTAATTTTTTAAAAGAAAATGACTGAAAAAAGTTATAAGAAGAAAAATAAACTGATAAATATATGCACTATTATATATATATAGAGAGAGAGAGAGATAGATAGATATCATCTCCCTTTCTCTTGGAAGTTATTTTTGGAGAGGCTTACTCAATGAAGAAAAAAAAGATATTTGAAAGAATTGTTGTCCTGTTGAGAAGGATGACGATAAGGAGGGTGGCACATGACAAATCGTGAAAGGCGGACATAGTATTTAACACAAGTTGATTCCTAGGAGACTACACCGTTGGTGGGTCAATCTCTTGGTTACTGGTTATTTATTACATAGTTACTGTAATTAATATTTAGTAACTAAGGGAATTATATTGTACATGTTGTTCTTTGGGTACTTCAGTTATCAAGTTTAATACTCTGTTACTAATTTAAGATTCTTTTAATTAATTTATATTTTTTAAGAAAAATAATTATCATATTAAATTTATTAATTATTTATATTATCATTTAAAAAATATATTTTTTATTTTTTTTACCCACTAACTTGTTTTTCATTAATATTTTGAGAGAAAATAATTAAATAAGGATATATAAGAAAAAACATAATTAATATATCTAAAAATTAGAAAATAATCTTATAAAAAGAAAAAAAATCAATTTTTGAAAATATAATTAAGACTGATGGAGTAAATTGATTTGCCTTTTAAAAAAATCTCATTTTATACATAAGTTAAAACTAGTATTTAGAGAAGTTAAATGAAAGAATTTATTTAAAGCTACTTGAAGTACATAATTAACTAATGTGAAAAAAAAATTAATTTCACCTTCTTCTCTTTTTACTACTATGCGTATTTATTAAGAAAAGTTTATCAAAATATAACTTACTATATACAGAACTAACCCATTGCATAAACCCTACAACTAATTACATTGGATTCAGATGCATTTAGTCAAATAAATCTATAGTTGCTTACCCCCCACCCCAAAACAAAAAAACTCAAGTTTGTTATCTTGGCCTACGGTTTGCCCTAGCTAGTTACTGTAACGATTCGTTTGCATTTTAATTTGGCTTTTGATCGAATGCAAGCTTTTTATATGAAGAAAGCATCAAGTGGCATACGTAACTTCAACGAAAATATTGAAACCGATGGAGAGGAGTAAAGCAATATATATAATGCTTAACCAAAATCGTTTTTCAAAAATAAAAACTGCTGCCATTAATTTGAATTAATAATTGATTCCATGTAAAATAAATCATGAAAAACGATTTTGATCATAAAATTGTGTGGCTTTATTGTAGCCAGAACAGCGTTTCATGTTGGGTAAATTAGCCTACAATTTCTCTTAACGATCATGATCGAGTTCCTTGTCTTTATTAGGAAATATTGCGTTCCGAATGCTCAGGCTTCAAACGTTATCGAGAATTATGACCTAATCTTCAAACGATGAACAAATTGAAGTTCCTTTGGTACTGAGCAAAATAATTAAAGACTAGTATAACGCTGTATATATGGAAGCCAAATAGAATCAAACTTCCAAACATTTCGTGCAATCAGATAGGAATCTGACTAATTTCTCAGACCACTAATTAACATCATAATCACAAGAATGGTAAAAATAAATTGTGATGCCATAATTTTAATGTCACATCTAAGAAATTATTGTTGGAATTTTCTAGGTTTAGTTTGTCCTTTAATTGACTGATGGATTTAGTTTTATGCAAACATGGTCGAAAAAATAATAAGATGTTTTTCTTAGAACCCCGTTTAATTATGTATCAATGGCCATGAGTTAGAGAATCACCCAGTATGTATTTATATGTATGTTTGTTTGGTTCAAGTCACTTGTTAAATATGCTTGGTGTTCCCGTTATAAATGGATTGAGTATTCGTCATTCTGCCAAAAAATCTCTTACTATGTCGAAGGATCATCTACTTAGTGTTCCTCGCCGAAGTCTTGGGGTGTGTATAATCAACAAGATGAAAGGGAAATATCTACAAAATACATTGTGATGCTTATGTGAGGATTTGACTCAGAACTATGAATGATATATATGAGTGATATATATATATATATGAGTAGGTGAGAATGAATCAATTCCTTTATCTTAAAGGGATTTGTCTTTTTTTATACTAACTTTGTTGGACTTGGAGTGTATGGATTTGTAGCATCATGATTACTTGTTGAATAATACTTTTTCTAATCATGCTTAGATACCTCTAATTGAGTAATCACTCTTAAGCAAATTTAGTGGTAATACTAATGACCAAGTGATGCTTGTTGCTTGTACATATTGAAGGTTGAGACATGTTGTTGACATATATAAATATATGACCGAAAGATGTATTCGATTTGAATGTGTCAGGTGTCCCTTTGATTTGACCAAAAGCTAATTAAGGCCTATATATTGATGAAGAGTATAATAGTTACTCTTATTAGAAGATCAATATTTTTTCTTCACTCTTACCACTCCAACTATGTGCTCTATTCATAAAAGCTAAGGGATCAAGTTTAAGAGGGAAAAAAATAAAAGGGAAATATCTTTGTTTCGAACATGTATACATATATGTACGTTTCAACCAATTAATCAGACTACACTTTTAGACAAATATTTCCAAGAATATGAAAAATTCATTATATATAGTTCTTTTAGTATTCTAAATCCTATTATATCCAGCTATTGCTTACAATTAGTTTAGAAGTATACTAATGAGCAATTGCAGTGGAAGCAGTTCAGTTTTTTGTTTTGTAAAACAGAAGCACTCCTTAATTTATTAAATTAAATATAATACTGTATAAGTGGACAATTATTAAAGGTTTTAAATTAATTATACTAATTATACTTTTCTTTATTATTGAAATAATAGTATGAAAAGTTTTAATTGTCAGTGATAATTATGAAAAAATAGATTTCTCGTTTTTTTTTTTCAAAAATATTGATAATGTCTAAGAAGGTAATAGTATAATTAACAACTTTTAAAAGATGCGCATATATTTCAATTATATTTTATTTAACTTATAATTCAATGTGATTAACTGGTTAATCTAGTCAGACTTAACAGAAAAATAATCTTATATATATATATATATATATATATATATATATATATATATATATATATATATATATCATATACTGCTAAATTCATTTATCCATTTAAGATTTATATCTATATCAAACTTTATAGTTAGATAGGATATTCTGTATAGATGCTCATTTTCCTTTTTAATAGCAAAATATAAAAATAGAAAAATTCGGTTTCTCTTTGCGCCACTGGTTTCTGTGCTTTCACGTACAACGCAACACCTATTCGGATATTTTATATGAAACCTCTCTTTATATTCTTTATATCTTCGTTTGTATAGTTAATTTACATATGGTGTGTCGCAATCCAATCCTTTATATAAGCATTTATTTTGTAAGATAAGAAAAACAACTTTCTTTTTTATGATCAAGATTCAAGAGTACAAAGCAAACCAACTTTGTGAATTAAGTCTTTTGTTCTAAAGTGATGCTTGGTCGTTGTTTTATCTTTTTCAAATGCATTGCGCCCCCACCACCCAAGCTGATTCTGATTTCTTTGTAGTTGGGTATGTGGACAAGACATGGTTATTTAATTTAAATTTAATATTATAAATGCTAAAAAATAAATAAAGAATAACTAAAGGGTTGCATGATGAGAAGCCTAATCGTGTTAGCTTTCGATTTCCTTGTATAAACAATTTTCAAATAAAAAATAATTTATTTAAAATAAGAGATATTACCTCTTTTTTTATTCTATATATATATATATATATATATATATATATATATATATATATATATATATATATATATATATATATATATATATATATATATATATATATATATATATATATATATATATCTCGTGTGGAAACTACGAGTGCCAACAAATTTGTGGCATTTTATATTAAGATTGTCCAAGTGTTGATGAAAAGAAATCTAATCCGTTAAATTGATGGTGATATGACCGATTTAATGGGTGGTGACTGATTTGAATGTTTTTTTTCTTTAAATTCAATCAAAATTACTTTTTTAAGTCAAATAAAAATTAAGTTACAAAGAGTGTGAGTTATTATTATTTAGTTTTTTATTTTTGTTTTTTTGTATAATATAAAATATAATTATTTTATGTTTGATTAAAATCTTAATTTGATTTATGCTTTTATGTTACCTTATATTATTTATAATATATATTAAAATAATAAAGTTATATTTCTAATATTAATGCCTAGTTCACTATGATTTAATTATATATAAAGTCAAACAAGCAGTTTTCATCTTTAGAAGAAATTTAAATTACACTGACTTCAATTCCTTTTTACTTTAAAAATTACACAATATTCTTTTAAGTGATTCATATGTATGGCACTGATTTAATAGACTTTTGTGCGAATCAACTTCTTAGACTGATACTATCTTTTCCAACTGAACAGCGGATTAAATTATTAAAACATTTATTGCCACAAAATATATGCTAATTGAGAGGAATACGTACGTCCCTCTCAGCCCAATCTGTTCTATATGCAATGGTGAAAGAGGTTTTCAATCTTTGTTTTTGCAGTCAAAGAGCATCGATCTGGTTACTATCACCCTTGTGATGTATTGGCTAACGGATTACACTGCTGACGCTAAGGTGGAAATATGTATAATCTATGGACACTTTGAATGGTTTTATTGTTTGTTTGTTATTTTTATAATTATGGTAATTAGGATTTTTAATTTTTCTTTTGAGATATGAGATATTTTTATAAATTTCAATTTTTTTACCTATTATGAGAGAGTAATCTTTAATTTAAGATTTAGTCATATTTAAAATTTTTTGTCTCTCTCAAAGAATGTAATCAATATGCAAGTGATTTTTCAAGAATTAAAACTTCTACTTTTCAAAACAAATTTTGTGACAACCTCCATCCGCAATCGAAGATGTCGTCTAACGATGAAGTTAGTTATAACATTACTCAACGATAATTGTCTAGCGTCGAGTGACGACCTCAAATTATGATAATATGAACAAGTGTTTTAACACCGTTTTGAGTGACTTTTCACCATATACTTTTTTAATATTTTTCTCTCTTTTGTATTCACTTTTAGTGTGAGAAGTAGATTTTTTTGTTGGGCTTCAATAGAGAACCACTCCAAGTCTCTAGGAAATCGACGCGGCCGAGCTTCTTCGATTGCAATATTCAATCTTCTCTCATGCTTCAATCTTTTGCAAAGGTTTTAATTTTGGTTTAGTCTTTCCGTAGTGATTGATACTCTTATTTTGAACTTTTAGATTCACTTTAATAATTGTATCTTGACTTTCATGTATCAAAATTAATCTTTATTCTTCAGGTTTTGTTTATGATGGAAATCAATTGAATGATTCTAAACTTAAAAAGACAATTAAAGTTTTTTCTTTTACAGACACAAGAAAATGACAATTGGAAAGTTGAATCTTAAGTATAGGAACCAAGAATTTGAGACACATGATGCATACATTTTAGGAATACAGGAGCATGCTGTTGTGTCCATCCTTATAACCTTGAACCTAATGCTTGCTAGCTAATTTGGTTATACCTAGTAGCTAAGGAATCCGGGTTATATTTTAGTGAGCAAAGGAATAGTTACCATAGAATTGGGATTAGTTTACTTTCATGTTTTCATACGTTAGTTCAATATGTGGAGTTAGGATTTGCGAGATAGTGTACTTTTAAATGTGAGGAGTAGAAGGATCTTAACCCTTTTTCTTTTTTTTTTGTCTTGAGTACTTGAGTCATTTTGTTAGATAAATTTTCTTTTATTACTAACTCTCTAACAACTAACTTACTGACAACCTTTCAAATTAGGGTTAGCTTGACTAATACTTAATAGTGATCGATGACAAATTCCAATTCCAAAGTGACAAATTCGGGTAGTTGCTACATCAAATGAATGATCACACCAACAAGGCCTTTTTGTTAACGCTGTCAAATCTTACCGTTTGAGCTAACTCATTGTTGGCAACAAGGGATCGAGATTTTCTCAAAACTTGACTCAGATTCTAGAACAGGTACAACAAACGTAATATTAATCGAATGAATCATTTATATACATAAGCGTGCTACTTTAATATCTCAATCGATAGCGCGTGCTTTTGAGATATTTTTCTCTAAGGTCCTTATTTGTCGAGTTGGAGACTTAAGACTATGTATGCACTTAATGAGATACTTTTCAAGATAATTTAGCCATAGCTGTTAACTACTAATCAAATGGTAGCTTTGTTTAGCACATTTAATTTAAGTGCTGGTAGGTAACGTGCCTCCTGGGTCTACACTTGGGAAGAAAATATATATATAGCAAACTGGTTGTTTTATTAAATTCCGTGTTTGCGTTCAATTAGGTATTGCAAACTGGTATGTGAATTGAATGATCCTTCCCTATCCTACAGAAAAAAAACTGGCCGTGAAAGAGAAACATCAAGAATAAATGTACAAACACAAAGCTGTGTTTTCTCTTTCTGGGAGAATAATCACTGTTTGGAGTGTTTGTACTTATGCAAGATTCGTAGGATCCAAAATAGAGTATAGTTTTAGATTAGGAATGATTCCTAAAATTAGATGTCAATATAACACGAACATTATTGCTTTAAAAATGTAACATAGTTAGCAATATGGTCATAATACTCCTTATAAAGTGTGAACAATACGTTAGAATACGCTATATTATTCATATGATAGAATGATTAATTGTAAGTTGTTATATTTCAAATTTAAATTATAAATAGATTTAAATTTAAGTTATTAAGATAATTTAGTAGATAAATTTAGAATTTGTTATTCTTCTATATTTTATATATATCTTTTGTAGACTTATAATTAAATATGAATAAAATCTTAATTATTTTATCTTTTAATATAATCTTTTTTTGATTAGCTAGTTTTTGACGTTGAATAAACTTAAATCTAGTTTTAACGTGTGTTTGATTTTGCATCCCATTGAACCAAAATCATATAAACACACGTATTCCCTCTCCTGACGCACAACCAAACATATATACTAAAAATCAGCTAGAGTAGGAGAGATTTTGCACATGCCCTGCTTCATTCGTTTGAAGGAAGAAAATGGCAGGGTATTTGATGCTTCAATATTCATGAGTATAAAATGGAACATCCACGTTGGAACTTCCAAACTATTGAGAAAAGAAGAACATAGAAGGCATAGAGCTGTCATTGTTGAAGAAACAGCCAAGACACAAGAATACAGGGTACAATTTTCATCTTGTTCACTTGATTCTGTCGGCTAGTTTATGTTTAAAGCAGAATAAAGTATATGGCGCACATGAACAAAGCTAAACCATTCCAATGGAGGACATATATATATATATATATATGTTCATGGTGGTTGTACACGCTTCTTTTGTTGTGAAAATGGCCCGTTCACAAGACCCCTTTTTATCATACCTGCCTCGAAATAGAAACTGCCAAGAGTAAAAGGATTTAACCTAATCTAGCAGCTTAATTTAAGTGTTGAGTAAGAAGATTTGTGTTAAAAGGAGTTCTTTTTTGTTTGTACCAATTAAGAATATCACTTGATAGTCCAAGATTAATTTCTTGTGAATCATAAGCATTACTGAAATGAGTTTTGACATTCCTAATAAAATCTGTTTCATGTACTCGATCAGAAATTAATCTTTTTTTTAGAAGCAGATATCAATCTCTTGTCAACATATACACTTAAGGAACCCAATTAATTTTCTCATCAATGATACATATTACTTTATTTTTACTCACTTTAGATTAATCAAATTTGAAAATGAGAGCAACAATAATTGATATCTATATAACAAATTTAAGTTGTGATAAGTATGTGACTCAAGTGAGGGTAAAGTAATTTCAATTGTTGATGAGAAAATTATATTCTGACAACATCAAGATTTCTTTTTGTACGTCTACAGAATCATTCCTAAATAATAGGGTTGAATTTTAGAAGATTTGGTGGGTGATATAGCTGACAAGTATAGTAAATTATTCGACTAATTGTTACTCATTATTTACCAATTTCTTAGATCTAATATTGTCTATATCGTACACCTGCGAGCAAATGTATACAAGCTGGAAAGTCAAGAATAATTGTTATAATGGTTTGGAGTAGAAAGTATAGCTAAATTGACTAAAAATCCTCATCTACATCATTATATATCCAAGTATAGAATGCAAAGAGAAAAACCTTATTAGCTGGCTATGTATACCTTTTGACAAGTATAACACGTTAATTACCAAGCAGGACATGACCAATGTTTAACCTTTTTCAACTGATTCCCAGGCATACCTTTTTGGCTTGCCTGCCAGGCTGCCACATGAGTTGCTCCTAGCAAAATAGTTATAGCTAGGGCTAGAATTGTATATGTAAGTAATTCCTCAGAAGCCGAAACCTTTGCAATCTCCTTTAATTATTTTGCTCTTTTTTTTTATCTTTTCTTTTCTTGAATGGATTTCCATATTTCACAATTCACGTGAGGGATGCATAGTAGTGGGTCCAGTGTTACATCAGTTGGGAATGATGCTGCGGCATAGTCGCATGTGGGTTTGGAAGGGACGGCAAGGGACACAACTTTGGCCTTACCCTAAGAGCGAGGACTCACTATTATAAATGGTAAAATTATAAATTTAGTTTCCTTAATTGTCTTTAATCTTGATTTTGATTTTTCTTTAAAGTTATTTAGATCTTTTATCTTTCTTTTTTATCCAATCACATAATCTTGACCCTTAAGTAGATTTAGACGTTTTCCGTTATAAATGAATGTTGACAGTCGCGTGTCACATTTTGATTGGACGATGATTGTCACGTGTCATGTTCTGATTGACCAATAACAACAATAATACATTTCATCATCCATAGAATCGACATCCAATCAGAACATGACAAGTGACCATAAGATTGTGTGATTGAATAAAATAAGAGGACAAAATGCGTCAATAATTTTAAAGGAGAGCTAAAATCAAAAATTGAAAATAACTAAAAGAACTAATAAAAATACAATTTTGCCTAGAAATTAAGGCACTTGTGAAAGGAGAAAAATAAAACTTATTAACAATTGAATGTTGAAATTTTAAGAAATATTTAATAATATATAAAACGACACAGTACAAGCGTTTATATGTGATTCTTGTAAAAAAACTTTGGTCAACAGAATTCACGCATTCACGCACCAGAGGAATAATTAGTCTTTCGAGAACATCTTTTTTTATTAATTGAAATTCATTAAAAATTATATAAAAAAATATATTACAAGCACTATTAAAAAATCTCACATAATAATGTTGATATATAATTATATATCATTAAAACTATCATTTTTTTGTGCAATCATTAAAACCTTGGTCCGGGTCAAATTACATCGCCCAGTTCTATTTCCTTCACAATTCACAAGCAATGTAACAACAGTAATACACGTATATAATAAATATTAAATAAGAATGTTTTATATTGTTTACATAAAACATGTATTATCAATTAATTTGTTTTACAAATCTTTTATATAAAAAAAGTGCACCATAGATCATTGACTAGATATACGTTATGCAAAGCTGGCAGGTAATTAAAAGCTAAAAATTGAAAAAATAATTTATTAAATTAAAAATGTTAAGTAAAACTAGTAGTTGAAGTAACTCAAAATTATAAAATAATAGAAAAATAATAATATCATGATTTATTTAAAAAACGTAAGAAGGAAAGTAAATAAATATATCAAGAATAAAAGTGGAAAAAATATAAAAAATTAGAAGTTAGCATTTTAAAAAATGTTAAATTTCAAAGAAGTACTAAAAATTACTGATAAACTATTAAAAAAAATTTATTTATCAAACAATCAAATAAGTTTTTCAACTAATAAAAAAATTTAAAAGTTAACTGAAATATCTTGTCAAACATAATCATAATATTTGTGTGTGACATATTTATTTGAATATAAAAACAATTAAATATGTAAAAAGAATATGGTCCGGATTGGTTTGAATTATTTTTTATTGAGTTCAGCTTTAACAATAATAAATAAAATTGAATCAAAGCAGCTATAATAAAAAAAATTGGTAGTTAAGTATAATTTTTAAATTTCGATATGATTAATTTTCATTTAATTTACCGGTTTGATAATTTAAAATGTTTTGCTTCCATTTTCTATCATCCTAAAACCAAAATATCACAAAGAGCTTCTATAATCCTCCTGTATTTCCTCATCTAGAAGCCAGACAAAGTCATAAATCATAATGATTTGAGGATTCGATGAGTAAAAGTATGTTGGCCCATCATTTAAATAAGCCGTGGCCCAAGCTACCAACATATGGGCCTCATCAAAACGGACCAATGAAAAACGCAGCCCACCACCGTTCGATGAACGTTCGGATAAAGGCGGGTTCGGTTCGTAGCGGGTGGGTTATTTGGGGTATCTATTTCCATTGAGCCTTGGTGCATTCTTGAACCTTGGTGCGCGAAGGTGTGGGTGATGCAAGGTACGTTGGTTTTTGTTTTTATAACCCGCACCCGCCCGAAATAACCCACATATTACCATTTTCACACTATTTAACCCGATACCCGCATATACCCACCCGAAACACTTATTTTTGGGTCGAATTGCTCGGTTTTCTCTGATTTATGCTCACCCCTATATTTGCTGGCCTAGTTTTGACGGCAAAAATATCCAGAATTAAAATGTTGAATCAACAAGTTTAGAAAGTAAATAGCAAAATTATGTAAATTCAGTAAAATCTCTATACATCAAAGTGAAGGCTTTGAGAAATAGTTTTATTCCTTTAACAAACTTAGCGCAATACAAGTAGTTGTAGTTTATCTTTTTTCTAATTTTTTAAAAAAATTAAAGAAAAATTTATTTTTCTTTTTCTATTTTTTAATAAAATTTTATAGAATTTTTTTATTGAAGTGCACCAATCAAACTAATTTTCAAGAGTGTAAGTGGGTTATGCCTAATCCGGGAACCTATCTAATCCAATTTATCTCAATTATAATTTTATAAGTTGGATCGAGTCATTATTGAATTTGGTTATTTTAGTGCAGTCAATTAGAATTGTGTTAGGTAACAACTAATGAGTTCATAAGTTTCAAACTCAATGAAACTCAATTCAACTCAACTAGATAATAAATATAATAAAAATAGTAATTGTTCAATTCTTTCTATGTGAGTAATAAAAAAGTGAGAAAAAAAAACAAAACTCTCTCACTCTTGTTTACTCGCAAGTTGCAACAATTTATTTTGATTTTGGATATTGACTCAATATAATAATTGTGACTTGTAAAATAATGAGGCAAATAATACTAATTGTGGGCTTTATAAGAATTAAGAAGCAATGAAACAATGTTGAATTACTTATTTTGAAGTATTTTTTGTTAAAAGGTTAAAAAGATAACATTTTTTAAATTATTCAACCTGATGACCCAACCCAACCTAATTGAGGTTTAATTGGGTAGTTAAAAAAAGGTAAATCCAACTCAATCCAATTAAGTTTAATTAGGTTGAAAATTAGATTAAACTCAATATTTTCATGATTCTATTCAGGTAATTGGTTTGATTCTATTTTTGTTTCGCAATTTGTTCTCGTTCAATTTAAGTTTTGGGTTACAACTTTGTAAAATTGAAAATTCCAACTCGAATCAATTGCTTTCATCCCTTTCTTTGTTGATTGCTTCTTCTTTCCTTATTTCTTTGAGGACCTTCTCACACTAGTACTGCATGGTGTAAGTTGTCAACCAGGTCATTAATTTCTATATATTTGTCTTTGATCTTTACCTTAGCTCTCATATCTCAAATCTCACTTAATTTTGCCATTGATAGCAACCACTTGGTTTTCAAATCTTGCCCACCATGTCTAAGATTTTGTCGTTGCAAACATTGTCTTATATTTCCTTGAGACAAAATTAATAAACTAAATAAGTAACTAATTGTCACATAAAGCAATTGAAAAAAATGAACAATTAAACACTTTTACCTGGCAAGACATAGTCATCGTCGTTGTTGGCCACAACTTGACAATAATTTGTTCTCCAATCTCTTCAACAAAAAAGTCTAAGAGTTCAAACAACTTCAACCCCTTTATAAACCCAAGATCATTAACACTCTGTATAACCATGGTTTTACTTGGATAATTGACCAATAAGTCTATCAATGCCCTATTCTTTCCATTTTGTTGATGCATAAGACATGATAAAGCATCCATATCGAGTTCAATTTATCTCATGAAGCTTAAGCATTTCTTTTATGATCATTAGCAAGTGAATTCTTCTCAGCATCATCAAAACCTGCATTATTCACAACACCTGCATCCAATTACAAATCACCGTTTGAATTACTTTAAAATAATTATTTTAAAAGTCAACAAACTTATCATACATAATGAATTGTTATTAGATGACAATATAAGAAGAGATTGTTACAAATATAGAAGTATGAATAATAATATAGATTCTTTTGTACAGGTTAAAATTAAACTCTAGATTATAGTTTTTGCTTCCAAAATGGACTTTTCGTGAGCCCCATATTGATTTTTGAATCCCTCTTTTCAGAATATATAAAATAAACTTCTAGAAAGGTTGTTCCAAGTTTTGAAAAATGTCTTTGGAAATCACCTTTCCGTAAGCAAAAATACTTCTAGAACAATTATTCTGGAAAAAAAATTTGCCTGACAAAAAGGTCATTTCGGATTTTTTTTTGCATATGAAAAGATCATTTCAGAAAGTTTTTTCTTATGGAATTGCCATTCTAGAAACTATTTTACAGTAAATTAAATTTGATTAGAGAAGCCATTTACCTTCTCAGGAGGAAGGAGCGAGAGGGAGATGTCGTTGTGGGTGGTGACCACCGAGGGAGGGAGATGCCATCATGGGGGAGGGGGGTTAGAATTGAGATAGGTAGAAGGGAGTTGTTAGGATTGGGAGATGGAAGGTGAAAATTTCATTAAGGGTATGATTGTTTTTTCACTGAATAATGGGTTGTGCATGATTCAAGAAAGGAGGTGCAGGATTCAAGTCACATCCATCAAAACTTTTATGGGCAATGTAAAGAAAAATGTTTTCACTTGGGTGGATTGAAGGGCAATTGGTTTCTACATTCCCTTTTTTCTTCCTACATTGTGAGCAACAATAACCCCTTTCCTAATTCATCACCACTCTGTCAAAATTTTCGTCAAAATGCAAAACAAAATCATGATTTCGTCAAAGATACAACATAATTGTGATTTCATTGGTAAGAAAAAAAAAACTTACCTTGTCTTGAATGGGTTTGACGAGAGAGACGAGGAGATGAATTAGTAATGGAAATGGTTGGGGGTGTCATGAAAGAGGAAGGGAGAAGTGAGAGAGGAAAGGAGAAGGGTTGTGGGTGTAGGAAAACTCATAAGGGTAAAATGATCATTTGGTTGGTAGTACAAATAGCAATACAGATAGTTGTAATAGCAACTCCCTTGGAAGAATGACGGTTAAGCCCAATTTGAGAATTTGGTTTGAAAAAAAAGTAGTTAAACTGCGTTTAGGTAATAGAAATTGGACACCATAATTTTTATAATTGGGCTTGGGTCTTATTTTAGGTAGACCCAACTGAACATAATATAGGATAATATTTTTTAAATTTTAATAACTTTTTAAAACTTACTAAAATGTTTACAAGGAATTTTAATGAAATATATTTGAAGTATAGTTTTTTTTTTCAAAATCAATTCTTGATGATCCGAAACAAACATAAGTAAGAATTAGAAAGAACGGGAGCAAATTATTTTGTTATTTGATAAAATCATGATATTAAATTATAATTTTGATTTTTAAATACTTTCAGCTATATAATTAAAATTAATATTTTTTATTAATTGATAAAATAATGATATTACATTATAAATTTGATTTTTAAAGACTTTCAATTCTATAAATTTAAATTAATAAATTTAATTTCAATTTTATGATTAATTTCAGATATCAAATAAGTATTTTTAACATTTCAAATCTCAATACTATATTCTCCAAGTTTAATAAAATTCATATCAACCCGTTAGGTACGCTTGCACTCAGCTAGCAATTTGTTCTATGGGTTTATATCACACTTTCATTTATGTTAGTGAAAGATCGATCTTGGAACATAAAATATTTTTTAACATATTCTTTTTATATGTTTTGGACTGGTGGCTAAGCTTTTGTATAATGGTATAATATATGCTTAAAAGTATTTTTTGGTTCCACTAGTGCACATTATATGTGATTTTATTTGTAATTTTTTTATAAATTAATTAAGTTGCTTTATTTTGAAGAGAATTTTACTAACCAGTACTTAATATACTTGTAAAAAAAGAAAAAAGATATAAGGTTAACTTGGTAAAGGGAGAAAAGATAGGAAAAAAGTCATGGGTTTAAATTCTTCTTACTAATAAAGATTAACAAATTAACAATTAACGTTGATAAAAAATACTTGTCCAAAAATTACTAAAACATATATCGAAAAATATGTTGCAGGGGCATTGAAATTATGCAAAAATACATTATAAAATTTTTTAATAAAAAATGTTTTTAATATTTTAACTGTTATCTTTAGAGTACATATTGCCACCAAATTTATAGATCAATTGGTGTAATGCTGTTTCAACTTAATCATTACATTTGTGTTAAATATTTAAAGAAATTTTTTTATCATCTATACAATAATTTTACTTGAGTCAAATATGATTGTCTCAATTAGAAGATACTCTTTTTACAATAAGTAATACTTGTTGTTTATAAAAAAATATTTTTTTTATTATTAAACTTTTTTAAAAATTAAGTAAATTTGGTCTCTTACTTGTACTTAAAATCCTTAAATTCTCATTATTTTTACTAATTTTTAAATTAAATTGACTTTGACTCAAAATTCACCAAATTAACAAAATATCATATTTCACCCGATGCGTTGTTTTTTGAAGACCTTAATTTTACATCTTATGAAATTCCTCAAATTTTATCAATTTTTTTTATACTAAATTTCTTCTAAATTTTCAAAACTATTTCAATCACAAAACCATCACAAACCGTTAAATATTTGGAAGAAAATAAACAATTTGAGGATTTTAAGTAAAGGATCGTGATAATTTAAATTTATACTCAATTTTAAGAATTGGAAAACTTAAATAACTAAAACTTGGAGATCAAAAAGCACATAATCCAAATTAGGGAGATTAGCATTGCATTTTAATGTTTAAAATAATAATTGAATCTTTTTAAAGTTAATAATTTGCTGTTCCTCTATCACCGAAAGCATAGATTATCTGACACAACATTATTTCAACATAATAAGTTATTTCAAGTTCTAGTCGATCATAAATAATTTTACTCGTCTCAAACTAATTACCACCGTGAAAATTACATATGTTATATTTTAAACATAAATTCACGAAATGAATACTTTCAAAGATTTCTTTAAGAAGTGAGGACAATCTTCTTAAAAAAAGAAAGAAGAAGAAGAAGAAGAAAGAAAATATAATGAAGCAAGGATTCAAAGTCGTATACTCAGCCGTTCTTGCATAGCAGGGTCTCATGACAATGCCTCTCCAGCTAGATCTAATGCACTGCTAATAGAAAACTACAAAACAAATATTGAAAATAATACTAACAAGCTACCAAGACCACCCACTGAAGCAACAATTACTTTACGTGAATATTTCTGTTCACAATAATTTGCGGCTTTTTCTGTCCTTTACACGTGCAGCTTGCGATAGTACGTACCTGCATATTAAGTTATAGTAGTTATACAGCTATTTTTATTAATAAAAATATAATGTACGCCTATCTTCATATATGCCGTTGAATGTTTACTAAACACTGTAATAATATATTGAAAATTTGAAATTTTTATAAAATTTTGTAAGAGTCACATTACTGTTTGACTTTGGCAGTTCTCCTTCACAGTGACTTCTTTCAAAAATATAAAAAATAGGTAGAAATAGAATCTTTTAATATATTTAACTTATAAGATTGTTATTGATTCAATGTGACGTGTTAGAGAGTCACTTGAGATAAACACAAATTTTTTTTAGTGAAAAAAATGAATATTTAAGTTGTATAGTAGAGCCTAAATTAAGCTAATACACCGACTTTGCCTTGCTAAGATCGAATTTCGTTTTGTTTGAACTTTTTTAGAATAAAAAAAATTGAGCGACCACTTTATACGCAACAAAAGTCGTTAGAAAGAAAAAAAAAATGATTCGTGTCATGATTTCTATTCACCTAGGTTTACTTCACCCTGCACCAATCCTGTTCCACTCTCTAGCTACTATATCATCTTGTTAATTAATTAATTAATAAATATATGCAACGATAATGAAATTTTATGTAAGTCAAACAATGTCGTCACTTAAAACAAAATATGCCAGATGGTGATCTACAGAATTTGATCTATTTCTGTTTGTGTGAAATATGGTACACACATTCAAGGGGCCTTTGCTTTGTCGAGAGGCAAATGGAAAATCTCATATATTCTATTCACACTTGAAATTAAATTAAATTCGACGAAACTCAACCACTAAGGTCAGCTTAGTGGTGAAATTTTGAATAATATGCATTAGTTCATAATTTTTAACTCCAGTGTGACTATTGTAAAAAAAAAATGACATAACTGCAATAAAAATAAAATGTCTCAGAAGTCAGAATTGAAGCTCTCTAGAATGGCGAATAGAATTAGCATCTAGAGCATACCATAACAACACTTCAATTATTACATCAATCTGCTGCAGCTGCAGTGATATACATACATACATCCATCTATCTATATATATATATATTATTGTATCTAAACTATGAAGCAATTTGACACTACTAAAGTTAGATTGCATATTTAGCCTGTGTTAGATCCGGAAATTATAGATTATTTCTTTCATGTCCAAGAGATCAAGTTTAATTTTAAAGCAAAGAATAAATAATGACTAGATGTTAATTAATTTCCTGTATGTCACCAGGAACGTCTGAACCAGAGTTTGGATAACAGAAGGGAATCAAATGGAGCTGGAGGTGTCCTCATAAAGATCATAAGATAAAATCATACAGAGTTATCTCCAAATTCTCTTAATTAGCTGTCCAATGATATCAAGAAAAATTGTGCATGAATTGACATAAAGGTCACACAATGTGTGATCTCAGGTCTAATGAAGTTACTTATTGCAAGGAAGCTACCAATAACCCACCACCTCGTGTTGAAAGCTTCAGGCCATATGGCTTTTGATTTTGCATGGGCATAAAGTGTTGCATTTTAATTTTTCCAGACCAAGTATTGCATTCAAGTAAAGGAATACATAAATTATACTGCATGTAATAAGAAAATAGAGTTGAATAAAAGTAATTTGATTTTTTGTTGGGAATGTCTAAACCATAATTTGGATAAAACTATGGAACTTTCTAACAATTGTTTTGGACTTTCTAACAAACAAATAAATTTATAGTAAATGGGCTCCACAGAGGTTAACTCTCTAAACAAAGTTTATTATAACTTTTTTTATATTAGCTCCTATTTTAATTCCAACAACATGATAATAATTCTCAATTCCAAATGTGTCTCAATATAGTCTTAAAAATTCTAATAATACAAGGAATAAATAAATTTGGTGTTTTTAATAAAAAACACTTCGTCTAAACAGATTTTATGTAGAGAATCATAAACCCACAAATATTTTGGCCAGATGATCACACAGTCGGCATCTCATGTTAAGTCATGCGTTTGAATTTGGAGGAATCTAGCTAGATTTCAATATTGTGAGTAAAATTCCAACAAATTTGTTTAGATCCGCTCAGGAAGGAACTACTGTCAACCTGAAAACCAGAATATATTACTCACAATGAAAAAAGAAACACTCAATATATGAAGTTATTGATTTGCCCAAGAATTTAATTATATAAAAATGTTATAGATATGACTTTGTATACATTTAAAAACAAACTTAACAATATTGAATGGTACCTGAATTTTTAATTAGGAAGTATCTGAATCATCTATTTGACACTTAGTTAATATTTTTATATTGGGTCAGCCTATTTTGAAACAAAATGATACTTTTAGTCACAATTTCGTACCAAGCTGCAATAGTTCAAAACACATACCTTAGATAAAAATGCTTATTGATTAAGAAAATAAACTTTTAGCTGTGATATCAGCTCAGTATAGAAGTAATATTTATCAAAGATCAGTTATTTTTATTTTTGACAAACTATGACTACATGAGATTATACATTAATAAAAGTTAAAACCACACCTTCTCTAAGATAACAGGACTGCTTGGTATGCAACAGAGTACTCTCAAATTTGCAAAGAGTTATATATAATTTGATACTGACTCACTCTGACAATAAAAAACTTCCATTGATAGTTTTTTCTTTGCTAGAACTAGAAGTCGTATAATTAGGTGATATAATCCAATAAAGAACGTTGGAACACTATTTTTGTATGAAAACTGTCACAAATGAGGATTAAATAATTATAATTAGAGAAAAATAAAGTACAAAAGTAAATAGATAATTGATCATAAAGTGTAAGATTTTTTCTTCTTCTTGATTTGTAAGTCATTCAAGGAAAATTCGTTCAAATTATTCTAAAGATAATAGTCTTACAATATATATCACTGCTTTAACAAACTTTTGAAACTATACAGAGTAATTAATTGGAATCTTATCGCTAGAGGAATCTTCGCTAAATAACTGAAGGCGCCGCCGCCGCCGTTGGCATGTGTCGTAACAACTGCTGAAACAAACAGTTGATTAAATTAATTAAGGAAAACAACTCTGTTTAAAAAAGTATGAATTAAAAATTGAATCTTATCTTGACTAAATAAAGGGAAGCATCTTTTAAGAGATTTATCTTCTAAAATCAAACATAGCCGTAGGTTTCTTTTCTTTATTGAATGCTAAACAAATACTTCTTCGTTGATTTGAAATTAATAATACGAGAGGAAGAAAAAAACTATTCACACCTTTTACAAAAGGAAATGTGAATATATATTACCCCATAGATATTCTCTCAATCACTGTGCATCTTTAGATATTTTACTTGATTGTCTTGAAGTTCACATTGCACTTGCAGTATATATAAAATAAAGAAAATAATTACTTTTAGAACTATCACGTGTAGTTTGCTAATTAAAGGAAGGGTATCAATGTGATAAGGTAAAAGGTGTTTGATTCGTCACACGCATCATCTTTTTTTTTTTCCATCTTATTATACATAAGAATGTAAATACTTAGAGATTAGACATGATCAATATATATGCTTTGGTTATGTATGGCAATTATTCCATTCAAATCACGAATTTTCATTCACGTTACATTCTATCGTAAGTTAGAATTTGACCAAAAAGACATTTAAATCAGCGAGATAATTATATTAAAGGCAAATGTAAAAGATTTTACAAATCACTTAGTAAAATGTTTATATTAAAAAAATAACTAGGCGAATATATTCTACCCATGTGGTAACAAATTTTAATGTTGCATTTTCATGCATGAATAAAAAGGACTTAGAAATTTAAATAGACAATCACAAAAAAAAATACTTAATACAGTATTATAATTCCCTATAGCATAGTAACCCTCTCGTTTCTTTTCTTTATTAATTTTAACGAGGAATGAGTTCCACGTTTAATGTGAATGATGAAAAAAGTAACCATAAACTCGTCAATATCTTCAATTTCAAGTGTCAATATTGGCGGGGGATAAGTTTAATTAAATAGAATACAGATGAATCTAACTGAACTTTCTAAACTCTTCATATTCAGTGGAGAATAATGACCAGAGAAACAAGGGGGGAGCAGAGAGGGTGCTAGGGATAATATACGGATAAGCAATTATAATAAAGAGGTGATTAGGTTCCCCAAAGCAAATTAAAAGATGCCATTTTATTTCTGTGCCACAGAATAAGAATTTTTGTGTGCGGCAGTTGCAACTGTTGGTTGTGAACACTTTACGTATGTGTATTTTCACTCACAGATTTGGTGGCATCTATACTTGGTTTAACTTTGTGGGCCACATGATGAGAATAATATATGACATATTCTGAGAAATTGGGTTTTATAATCTACTCTTCATCTTTACAACAGTATAGTGTGCTTGTGTTCTTTCTTTATCCACATTGTTGAATATCATAAGAATGTTTTTTATTTCTAGGTTACAAGCACTAGAATTCTGATATGATCCTCTCTGATTTGTCATCTCTCTCGGCCACGTTTCCTAACATGGATAATAACTATTTTTTGTGGAATCGGTTGTTGTCATACTAATAGGGAAACTCTACAGTCACTTTGACAAACCACTTTGTCAGGTAGTACTGAACTCATAATGAAAGAGTCATGTCTTGTTGGAGTCACTTTGTTTCGTGGCAAAATATAATTGCATCTGCAATATTTCAGATTAATAGGTAGGAGGCAAAGCAGCATATGAGCATTACGGATTGATTCATTGGAATCGATACTATGGTTTTACTACTATGTTTGATCGAGTCTTGATAAAAGTTAGATGTGATGATTATGGTTGATGTTGAAAGTTCAAGGTTATTACCAATAAGAATAGCTTGTTTTTTTTAGTGAGAATAAATTAATAAATTATAAGTAAAGATTATTTTTAAATATATTGACGATTTATTTTATTAATGTACTCTGACTAAAAAATATATTGATAAATTATAATAACTCTTTCTCTCTTTCTGTGCGTGCACGTGTCATAATAAACAATAACAATCCTTAAATTATAATTAAAATAATAAATTATTGACATTAATTAAAAACCCAATTATAGACACTTCTGAGGTTTCTAATATCGTTGTTACCACCCAATATGATGATAATTCTAATAATTTCATAAGAAAGATTTATAATTGAGTTTTAATCTTAACAAATTATTATTTTTAATCTTGTTTGAAGAGTTATCACTGTTTGTTCTCATGTGTTTTCGTAATAATCAATTGTTCTCGTTGGAGTTGTTATCATAATAATCAATTGTAGAAGCACATCTTCTATATTAATTATCCACCATAATAAATTAGTGAATATGATATTAATTAGTGGCCACATATTCAAAATATTAATGACCACCAATAAGAACAATCTTGATTATGTTTTCAAAGGATATATAATTCGATGGCTGAGAATGTTGACAATTAATGATGACTTTTTTTTAATAACAATAAAAATTAATCTTAAGTTCTTATGCATGTAATCCAACCTTAACCGGCCCCCACTGCAAGGTTAAGCTTAGTGGGATAGCTAAAGATGTTAATGAATACTATGTAGATCTTAAGTTAAAAATTTAGGTCCCTCTAAAAGTTAAATGTGTTTGAGATCTTTTATATATATATATATATATATATATATATGTGTATATATATATAAATTTAGTTGAATCTTTGAATTTTTTTTTATTTTGAGTCTCTAATATATTAAAAATTTTGTTCAAATTCATGACATTATTTAAGGGATAATGTAATATCATCTCAATAACTTTTATATAAATTTATCAAAAACTCAAAATAATAATCCAATATATATCATGACTCTAAAAATTATTTAAGCCTTTAATTAAAATTCATATACTGTGTTTGAGGGATTGAATAAACAAATTAATGAGAGCAGAACGAGATAGTGTCATAACTATATACTTTTTTTTATTTTGGGTTAAATATATTCTTATCACTCTAAAATTATCAAAGTTTGGTTTTGTTTTTCTAAATATTTTTTTATCCATTTTTAATCTATTTAATTTGGAAATGTTTCTATTTATTTTTTCATTTTGAGCGCTACTTAACTGTTTTTCACCCCTTATAGAACGTGATTTAAAGTACTTTAAGAATTAAAATGATGCATTTTAAATTTAAAGGAACAAAAAACAAATAACTTTTACTAAAAGGATTAAAATTAAAATTTAAAAATTTTAAAAGAAAAAAAAAACATATTTTACACTTTTATTCCTACTTTTAGACAAAAAAACTCATTAACAAAACCAAAACCACCGATGATGGTCAAGGAAGGCTCTGCTCCGACACTACCTTATCCTTATCAATTAAGTATTAACTATCATTCCACACAATTGTTATATCAGGCAAATAAGACACAAAAAAAAAATTGTATGAATAGACAAATGACAGTATTTTCCTAGCTATAGGTGGGTTTTATTACTACTTATGTAGTGACTACCAGCACACAAAACAGATATATAGACCATGAAAATCACATGTAATTGTTTAGTAAAAAAAAGCTTTAATTTTTTTTTACTAAATATGAGTAACAAGATATGATAAGCTAACCTACGTACTATTAGATTCAATTTTTTTAAATAAAATTTTAAGTTTGAATTTTCCGGAAAAACATCATAACTAACTAAATTCTCATATGTAAATTAGTTATGGATAAAATAAATGATTATTTTGTATAATAATATGCTAATAAAAAAATATAATATACTAAAATTCATGTAAATTAAAACTGAAATATATCCTAAAAAATCAACCTGTCTTCCAAAATTCTTCCATATGAACTGCTGAGCAAATTGACATTAAATAGATTAAGTTCTAAAATAGAAAAAAAGTTTTCTCAAAAATTAAAAATAAAATGACTTAGACTTGGAAATATAACTATAAGGTTAATTTAGTGATAAAAAATGAAATAAAGAAAGATAATCTATGAATTCAAATCTTTCACTAACAAAAATTAATAATTAACATTTTTTTATTTAAAAAAAAAAAAACTAAGACTGTGTGATGACTTGTGACATGGGTTGGGGTATGGTAAACCCTGCCGTCGGTGTTATGTAGTGCTATGCGTGGGTATGTGATACATATGACCTTAGAAGAAAATGGTAAGAAAGAGAAAAACAGAAAATGTCTTCATCGATTGGCTTCATAATTTATTAACGTTTTCTATTCTACAATACAATAATGAGCGAAAGCAATTTGACCCGAATGGCGCGGCACCCTGTTGCTCGTGTGCTTGAATTGGAATATTTCACCTTATAAATTAATAATGTTAATAATATATTTTTTTGACATAATTTCCATTACGTTTTTTTTATTATTAAATAAGAAGTTTTATATGTGTACTATTGTATAACAGACATTGTTTTGCTTTCACTAATAAGATCCCTCTCAAATTAATGAAAAGAGATTATAACTAACAAAGGATAATAGGTATCTATTTGAGTTTGAGGTACATGCATACAAAGTCAACTAATAAAAAAGTTTTTAATTATTAACAAAGGATAATATGTAAAAAGTTTTACATTGACAACTACTAAAAAAAACAGCAAAAGTCAATAACTTACTATATGACTGTTTGTGACAGTATAAAATACATTTACACTAATGTGCACTAATTATTTAATCTTTTTTTTTGTAATTGTCAATTTTTTAAAATGAATTTTTATTTTATTTGTCTATCTAAAAGTTTAGGATAGTTATATCTTTAACTAATATTTTATACATTTGTCATAAATGAAAAAGAAATAATAGTATTTTTTAATTTAGGACAGAAATAATAGTAATATCATGTTAAAAAGCTTAAAATAATTTTGATATAAATAACTATATTAATTTTTTTTTCAAATTTGTACGTTATTTTCTTAAGTAAACAGATAAAAAAATTCGAGGGAGTAATATAATTAAAAGGAAAAATATTAATATCAATTATCTACCCATAAAAAATAAAACATGATTTTAAGCAACTGAAAATAGTAAAATTTTATTGTAAAAAGTAAGAATTTATTACACTGTATTTTTAATATGATAAATACTTTCTCTTTTATAAAATCACACTATTTTTTATTCTTTAAAAACAACCTTAAAAACCAATGTTTGTATAATTTTAATTTCTTCTACAACTCTTTTTACTATTTTTTTTATGTTTTCAAGACATTAATTATATTTACTTTCCATTTAATATTTTATAAAATATTAAAAAACGTGTTAAATAACTTATAATAGGATATAACATTACTTCATGTATCAGCAAGATGGTTGTTAAAATATCTGCATCATGACTTTAATAGGAGAAATGCTTGAAAGGAGGTCTTAACCGTTATCCTCCCATAAAGCTTTGAGAAAACCGTGTATATCACATTCTTTATAGGTCAAACACAAACGTCCTTTTTGTAAACCTAGTTCTATATATCTGTATCGGTTGTTGTATATTCATGGTATATATAATATAGTTATTGCGCTACATATAAACTACTCTTGCTTCATGTGGCTATTTATAATGTAGTTAAATGTGTTAATGTTCTGTTTTGTCCTTTTCTCGTCGGTTCCAATTCCATGGATAGGTAGAGTAAACACGTTGTAGACTGTAGTAGTCTCGTCTCAGACTCAATTAATTTCATGCTTCTTGGCATTTTTTAATTCACATAAAAAAGGATAATATATATTACTCATAAATAGCTGGCTGTAGTTTGTCGCAAGAAGTGACCAAATTACAAAACCTGCAGGTAACTGTACATAGTAACATAGGTAATAAAAATACATCAACAACCTCCCCAACTCAGGATATGTTTTGGTGCTAA